>NW_019384527.1:496337-569490 GCF_000671375.1 Centruroides sculpturatus
CGTTTTAATAGGGCACGCCAAGAGAATGTACACTAAAAAGAAATTTTTCGAAAAATTTCCCCCCACACGGGGAAGTGTTATACATTTATAATAGATACATTTTGAGCCACAACAACGCGTGGCGGGGGTCTGCTAGTTATGTAATAAGTACGATTTTAATGCACAATATATATATATTAAAATATTGCACATTAAAATTGCGTAAAATTGCACAATATATATATATATTGTGCATTAAAATCGTACTTATTACATAATTATATTCTTTAAAATATAAATATTCATATTAAGACCTATACAAAAGTCTGTATTAATTATTTAAATCAACAAATTTCTCATACCTCTGCTTCATTTAATCGCTCTTCTTGTTGATTGATTCGCAGAGAAACCAGAAAGTTGTGTAATAAGAATTATAAAGGAAATCAATGAAATCGAATATTGAAATTTCGATTTTAAAGTTTCGTCTCACTGATTTTATTTTAAATCTTAACAAAATGTAACACAGTATTTGTATTGTTTACTTTTCAAATACGTATTGAAAATTTAATTTTCATAATTTTTTCTTAATGACAATAAAGAAATTCGAAATTATGCCATTAAACATACTTATTGGATGATAGTAAGACATATCTATACTAATATTATAAAGAGGTAATGTTTGTATGTATGTATGTATGTATGTAAGTTTGTTTGCAGCAGGTAATCTCCGAAACTACTCATCCGATTTCAAAAATTCTTTCACCAATATTTAGAATGGAACCTCGGTGGACATAGGCTGTATATTATTTCGTTAAACATTCATATAAATTAAATGATATCATCTATAGTTAAGGCTTTTTTTGTCCAACAGATGGCGCTACGAGTACGACGCCCTAAGTTTGCTTTTCTGCGAGGCATTATGCTTTTCTGTGAAAATGAACTAAAGGGGATCTTCTTCTATCTGTCTATATAAATAAAAATGTAATGTTCGTTTGTTCCTACCGGTTCCTTTGAAATTTTGATACAACGCTGCATTCGAATACGCACGTGTTTTTATATACTGTAATATACGTGTCGAAATTCTCCTCACTGAAGGGAGATGGTTAGGATTAAGGCTTATGGTAAAGAACTCTGCTTCTATTTATACTATTTTAGATGCGGTTTTTTGCGTTTTTGATTGCGTTTTAATAGGGTACGTCAACAGAATGTACACTACAAAAGGATTTTTCGATATTTCCCCGCGGGGGAGAGGGACAGGATTAAGGCTTGCGGTAAAGAACTCTGCTTCTATTTATACTATTTTAGATGCGGGTTTTTGCGTTTTTGATTGCGTTTTAATAGGGTACGTCAAGAGAATGTACACTAAGAAGAAATTTTTCGAAAAATCCCCCCCCCACACGGGGAAGTGTTATACATTTATAATAGATACATTTTGAGCCACAACAACGCGTGGCGGGGTCTGCTAGTATTTCATATTTTAACTTAGTATTTCTTGCGGATAATCTGCGGATTATCTGTTATAACGTTAATTTGAACATATGTGTATTATGCAATGGGACGATTATCCGAAATTAAATAAAGCATGTATGCATCTGGCTTCCGAAAAACTTTTCTGCACCTGATATCATATCACCATATAAAGAAATATATGTCAAATGGATTCAAAGTATTAGTAAAATGATTGAAAACGATATTTTTACTAATACATTTCATTCTGAATTTTATTTAATCCAAGTACGTCGACGAAACGGGTCGATTTAATATACATAAACGATAAGTTTACCTTGAAATATCGCTGTCTTTATTAAGTTACACAAGTGGTTAACCACTCGACCGTTTGTTACAGTTATGATGTTTTTATTTCAATTCAACAAACTTTATTAACACGGAATCCGTTACGAAATATGTTAGTTTTTTTTGGACATTAACAAAATTCTTTGTGAATGATCCGTGAGGATTCGTTTCTTGATCTCCATGAGCGGTCATCTGACCGTCAAAACTTTATTATTGTCAGATTTATGAAAAATTCGTTAGTTTATAATATTAAACACTGTATAATAAATAAATCAGCAATGAGTTACTCAACGTTCCCTTCAACATTTAAAATTTTGGTTGCGCCATCTGTTATCATATTTTATTAAAAAATATTTTATATTTTTAACTATTATAAAACGGCAAATAGCTTAATTTTGAGGGTAGGGTGGGTTGAATAAGAATTGTAAATGTTAATACAAATAAAATAGTCATTAAGTCAGATATCCTATTTGAGATATGATACGTCCTTCTTTTTTCTCCTCACTCCGTTGACCTTTAACTACAAAATTTAATAGCATCAATAACCTTAATACACAAACCTCCTTACAAATTCAGGAATTTTTGAGAAAGAGCATGGGAGTTATTAAGCTTCAAAGAGGGTAAACAAAATCGTGCCCCAATACATACATACACACTCATACACGTTAAGTTAATCCTTTGAGGCTGCCTGACCTTAAGGAACTTCAGAATTTCCTATCGACCACACACGAAGAAGAAAATCTCTCAGCAGAGGCGTAGCTATTGTGGGGCAGCTTGCCCCGGGCGCCACTCGCAGAGGGGCGCCAAACGGTCTCCAAGACAAACAAGATTTGTTTCTGGAGGAGAAGGGGCGCCAATATACAGTCGACCTCCTATAAGATCATAGATACATTTTATTCTTTAGGAATCCGATTTCTTACGAGTCCTTCCAATCACAACCCGACATGTGTGAAGTTTACGGACTATGGCTGATTGAAAGGTTTTCTTCCATAAAATTAATCGATTCTAGACTAATCGGACTCAACATTTCCAAAATATGTATATATTTTTTTTGGAAATAATCCGTATAAACTACGCTATAAACAAAAAATTATAGGATTACTTACCGAGTGTGCACCATTCGACATCGCCATTGCTCAAGCTTGTTTTCGTCGCGGAACAGCTCAGCAAAAGCGGCCGATTTCTAATAACTTATTTTTCTGCGAAAACTTCGTTGAACTTTGGAGACATCATTAATATAAATAATTTTAATCGCCGTTGAATAAGAAATGTTTCTTTCACAAGAAATGTATAAAATTACAGTACTGTATTAGACTTACGGTACCTAATTTACATACTGACAGACGGTANTTGCATTAGAAACTATAAACATTTTATTTGTATTTTTTTCCAGTTTTGATTGTTTCCTTTTTATAGAGCACTAAGAGTACCTTTGTTTTACACACTCATATGGGTCGCTCAGCCTCACAATGGGAACGATCGCGTTGTGGAAGACGGGGATTGACAATCCCAAAAAATTCCTGTAGTGTTTTGGACAGCAGGGATGCGATCCTGAGTCACTCCTCGAGGCAATCTAAAGCCGTAACCACAACTAGGACATTGGAAGTCTTCATTGGGCTGCAATTTGAAAAAATTGTAAATGACTCTGACTGTTCTTCTTTAGCCTCAAGAACGGATTTACATAAATGAAAATCGATACCAGATATGGAAAGTGAACGACGGGAGGCCTTGATTAACTACTATATATTATATATTTAATCAAGGAAAGTTTTTATATAGTTATATACTATAACTGTATAAATATTATTGAATTGAAATCATGTGACTTTCGACCTGGACAGGAAGTCACACGATTTCAGTTAAAAAATTTCCACTGAACATAGTTACATAGATGACCGGCATGAGTTTGTTGTTACCAGGAAAAGTATGATGTGCAAGACACTACAATTTCTTTTTTAACTTTTTCCGCCCTGTGGGCACTAAGAAAGCCTCTTTCTGCAAGTCCATTATGGATTCGGACAGGACCACAATGGGAAGGCCTAGTGGTGAGGGACAGGAGATATCCGAACGGACCCAACTCCAAAAAATTCCTGACTCGACCGGATTAGTTTCCGGGTCTCACAGAGCGGAAGGTTACCTTTGACCGCTCGGCCATTAGGCTTCGATACTAATTTCAGGTCGAGAATAGGCTATATATATTAAATAAATTAAGAATATAATTAAAAATTGCAGCCCGGCATTGTGACGATGTTAGAATAAATTTTGCTCCTTTGTATTTAATTTTGTATGAAGTTGATTTGCAATTTATGAAGTTTTCATTTTTATGTATATTTTAATGTACTTATTTTTATGAAGTTATTTTTCAATTCAGTGTTGTAATGTGGCTTTCTTCCTATCACATCGATTAGGTTCATGGAAGAAGGAAGAACAGAATTGACATCTTTAGATAATGCAAAAGAACTGTATTATTTCAGTAATAGTTATAAAATATATTCTTTGAGAAATTTTTGTAATGAATACATCTTATCGGTCATTAATAACCAAAATATATTCGATATTTACGAGTTTGCATACAACGTTACCGATAACTCTATTAGATACAAATGTTTGAAATGGTTCGACGAGGAATGTATGGAAGTGTTTAAAAAATCAAATTGTAGTAACTGTAATGAACGTACAATAAGCACTCTCGTATCTCGTCCCATATATAAATGGATGAATGAAGCAGACGTGTTCCATACTGTTTATTACTGGGCAGAGACGAAAGTAAATAAATCAACCAATCTGCGAACAATTATGGAACCATATCTACCGAAAATCAGATTTCTAGCAATACGACCGGAATGTTTTCATCGATATGTTTTGCCATTTCTGAAAAATGTATTAACAGACGAAGAAATTCAACTAATAAGAGAATCATTGTCATCCACGTGTACATCAAATCTCCCTGCTTTTATTTGCAGAAGTAGAGAAGAGAGAAAAATTACATATTACGAAAACTTGTTTTACTATATGAATCGAAGTTCTATGAAAACTGATAAAGATATTCTTGTTACTAGTAAAACCCGATTTATATGTGAAATATTTCCAAAGCACAATTGCTTTCTTACCGACATTCTTCTTCCCATAAGGCATTCCAGAGAAGAAAATATTTCTGGTTTCTTAAAACTTATTGTTAAAAATACTCAAAAATCATTTCCTGAAACATTTTTCTGTGATGGCGAGGGACAAGCAAAATGCTCATCACCTATATATTTAACTAAATATACGTCTTATCATTTTAAAGCTCGGATTGATAAGTATATTTTTTCACAAACTGATATACGAGTAAAGAAGGACAGCTATTATTATTCTCCAGAACACTATAAAAGAAAAAATGACAAAAATATAAATAAAAAGAACAATCAAACTTTTTATTTTGAAGCAATTCTTTACTTTTAATACAGGAAATATATAATAAAATATATTATTCGTAAATCGTTATCTTCTTCTTTGATATTTTACTCTTTCTGTCCTGGACCTTTTTAATTAATCATATCTATGAAAGGTGGAAAATCTAGTTCTGTTTCTGGCTGGAACTGTCGGAACTGTTCCTCAGAGCTGCTTATTCTGTTGGACTGGACAGTTACGTTCTCAAACCGTTACGTTCTTTCGACAGTTACGTTCACTTACTTCTAGTATAGGTAATGTCGTATATCCCACCCCAAAATATCGATTTGATTTATATAAATTAACTAGCAGATGATCCCGGCGCTGATCGGGCAAAACAAACAATAAGATTATTAGATTCTTTCGTACTTCTAATTCTATTATATTATGTTATAATATTTGATTTATATATTGATAAGTACGAATGTTATCTTACGTGAGGGTTTAAAACAACAAGTGTCACGCATTTTAAAAATTCTCTAAATTGTAGAAGAATAAATATATAAAATGTGTTAGGAAAGGATTTATCATACCAAGTGAACAATCTAAGAGTATCAAGATGTTTTATGAAAACGGAAGAAATGAATTGAGAAGTTTTCTAAATATTAAAATTATTTATAATTTTAATTTACTCGAGAAATTTTTGATCTGAAAATAATTTATAACCTGAAAAATTAATTTTTTAGATTGTAAATAATAAAAGTTAATAAGGCTATAGAAAATAACTCTTCCAAACATTCACGAGACATTGTTCTAACTACTCAGCGGTCTCACAACTGAACGACACACACGTTAAGGTCGGCCTGTACAGTCCGCCAAAACTGCTAAATTTTCTCCCATACACTAACAGGAATTACTCAAGGTCAGGCTTGCATGGTTAATCCTCATAGGATTAACTTAACGTGTATGGCTGCCTTTTAACATCCATACATATAGCAAAACCCCATAATTTTTTTTCATTTCTTGGCAATTCAAAGTCCACAGAATCAAAAAAAATGTAAAAATTTGGGGGGTCATTTTTTGACCGATCGTCATACTTTCCCTCTGTTATATATAACAGAGCCGGAAAAGTAAAAAATAAATAAATAAATAAATAAATGAAAAAAAAAGGAAANAAATACCTATAATACAATAAATATTAAAACGAAAACCATATAAAGAGTTTGGTTATTTTAGCTTACCATTGTCACGTTTATCACGATACTCGAACGGCACGAAATGGCACACTTTCATTGGTCAAGTAGACACAAAATGAAACTGTATCTTAAATTTTTTCAGATGTTTACTCTACCACTAAGAAACTGTTCCATTCGGAGCCGAATATCAAATGGTCATCTGACAATAAATCAAATTTCGCGAAAAACGGACCAAATATTTTAACTCGGCACCTTCGAAAATCACTTAAACGATATTTTGTGCACTCCGGTAACTTCATATTTTGGATTTTCCTATTTCAATGTCCCATACCACTGGTCCGATAGAAAGGAGGAACTGTTGCAGAAGAAAGTTGAAGTAATTCCAGCCAAAGTCCTTGACCTCCTCCTGGAAGAGAGGATGATCAACAACTAATAATTAATATTGGTCTACCAGTGGCGTGCAGTGACATTTGATGATAGGGAAGCTGTGTTTTCATAAAAGTTATAAACAAATACTGGAAATACTGTAGAATTAAAATAAAGAGTTTATTTATTTTAATTCTACAATAGATACATTGACATGAAAGAAAGATATAAAAAATTGTTTATAAAAGTAATTGCAAAATATGTACAGTAAGAGCCCGCTTAACGCTGCTTTTTTCTTTCTTCCTTGTGTTAGAGGAGTGTATTGCTATTCGCTTTTACTCCTGAAGGGAAGAAGTGACAGCATATGGATCGCAAGGCGACGGAAGAGTCGGCTAGAAGAGACACGAAGGGGGATAGAATGCCTTTCGGGAGGACTTTTACGGGAAGCTGGCTCCCATAAAAGTCATCAACAAAGAGAAAACACGGAAAAACTCCAAGCTGCCAGCCTTGTCCGATCGAGGTGTGAACCCACAACCGAACGCCGGTATTTAGGGTCTGGTCATCGCCACTATGGACTCTATGAGTGGAGACGGAGTCCACTCGGCCACTGGTGGGCTTAGCGCTGCCTCGCTTAACGCTGATTCGATATAACACGGTCTGCTCGAAACCTAAAAAAAGGGGAAAATTTACTCTGATTCAAATTATCGCGGCATTTCATTGATTAGTATATAATACGATTATTTGCGAACACGAACCAATCAGCAAAAGGTGGCAAAAAGGTGTATTTTCTTTAAATCTATGTTTGTTTGGTGCAATTTTCGAAAAAATATAACATCATGGATACCTAGAAAATATCGACTTTGCTTGGAAAGAATTTACTGATAAATGCACGAACGAAGTGTGGAAAAAGTTATGGCTAAAGGTATCCAAGAATTCTCAACGAGAAGCGCCTGTCGCTGTATCGTTAGGTTGATCAAACTCAACCTAATCAATACAGAAGGACTAGATGTAGACGAACAGGACATTGAGGAGTTACCGCAGGTTGCCGGTGAGAGTCTTAACGACGACCTTCAAGAACTGGAAGAACAAGGAATCCATGTAGAACTGGAAAATAGTGATTCTGAAAACGAAGAAATTTCTCTACAGATTCCATTAGTAAAGTTTGGCAAGATGACCGAAATCGTTGATCAAATTGTAACGAATGATTCAGATTTTAAAAGCAGTGCAAAAGCAAAACGAGACGTTTTGGATGCGATCTTCTGCTACCGACATTTGCTTAAGAAAATAAAAGGGTGACAAATGAAACTTTACGACTTTATTGCAAAAGAACCAGAATTTCAGAAAAGACAGGACCTTCGTCACAAAAAGTGAACTATTAATATAGAAAAAATTAACTAATTAATATGCACACAGAAATGTATAATAATATATGTTTATGTGTTATTTAACATATTTTATTATACAAATTAATGTAAAAATAACTTAAAATTAAACTAAAACTTTTTTATTTTTCACTGTGTGTTCCCCTATCCCTATTTAATCTATGTTAAAATGACCTCGTTTAACGCTTTGTCGTCTAGGAATGCATCCCCGCGTTAAGCGGAGTCTTAATGTATTTATATTTTAGAAAATATAAGGGAAGAGGCGCTTCCACAGCTTCCATGGGCTAAACGCCACTATGGTCTACTTTTAATATGTGAAAAGGGATCCGTGTTATACAGGTTGTGATGACTCCGCACGTAATCGAGTTGCTAACCTTAATGTCCGAAATACTTCGTATGACTTGTTTAAATAAATAATATCTTGTAAAACTGTAAGAATAATTGCTTATATGTTATAACTACACGAAAAAAAAACCTTATCTGATTAAGAATTATTAACTGTATTAGACCGTATTAACTTATTAACCATAAAAAACGTTTTCAATCACCAATGTTTTGTATCTATTTTATCATTTTATTTTAAACTAGCTGCAAGGGCCCGCTTCGCTGGGTTTTTATTTGTGGGCAAAAAGTAACGACAGTGAAGATTAAGATAATTACATTATAGCCAATCTTACCCGTTTTCACAGAATGCAAGAATTAGGTCCCCCGTTTCCAGACTAATTAGAGAATTTTTACGTTTAGTCAAACGAACTATTTTTAACGTTTCTGGAACGTTTACAATCGTTCTATAATCGAACCAATATTCGAATTTTATGTTCGAATTTAATTCGAACAAATTCGAACAAAACATTCGAAATAGAAAGCCACTTTCAACCACTTTCAGCCTCATATCTCCCGCACCCTTATAGCTATCGAGACGCAACCACCCCTATGCACGAATGGAGACTTGGGGCTACCACCACATACAAACACCATTCACGTGCGATGTGTAGTTTTTGCGGAAAAGTGAAATATAGGGACATACATGTCCATTTTTATATATATAATATAGATAATATAGATATAGATATAGATATAGATTGTATATTTGTTACTGCAATTTATTCTTTAGATTCAAATATTCCAAACAATTTTGTATTTTAAATGTGTTCTTAACTGTTCTTTACAAAAAATGGACATTTATGAATATTCCACTATTTTTAAAAACCTGGGACATAGTCTGTAAAACAGGTTAAAAAGTTACGGTTAATAAGTGATTCTCAGTCAGATAAGACGTTTTTGCGTAGGTTAAGAAGCAACTACCTGGGTATTAATTAAGTATTTTATGTTATAATAAAATGTTTATATTTTTGCTAGACCTACCTTCATAGAACTGGGCGTACAGGGAGATTCGGAAAATCCGGAATTGCCATAAACATGATAGATGAAAAAAGAACGTTGGAAATGTTAAAAAAAATTGAAAATTGCTTCAGTAAGTGAAATGTGATAATTATACAGTACTCGTTTTCACGTTTTCTTTAACAAGTAAATGTGTGCAGAAAAACAAATATTTTAATTGTTATACTGCACATTCGAGAAAATTTTTTTTATTTTTAGACTTTTGTTAGATTAATTTAAACAAATAATATTTCAAATAAGTGTAATCTAGGAAGTAATTGCAAGTACGATTTTTTTCCCGAAGCTTTAGCAAATTTTTGAATTTTTAATTTAGTGATTAGATGATATTTAAGTTTGAACACGGNACAAATAATATTTCAAATAAGTGTAATCTAGGAAGTAATTGCAAGTACGATTTTTTTCCCGAAGCTTTAGCAAATTTTTGAATTTTTAATTTAGTAATTAGATGATTTTTAAGTTTGAACACGGATGAAAATTTTAAACGTGACGAATTTTCTGTTTCAGAGCGCAAGATCACCCGATTGGATGCGGAAGACGTAGACCAAATCGAAAAACTCGAAGAGAATTGAATGCTCGGATACGAATTGTGCCGTAAAATTTTGCATATTTTGTCCAAGTTTGTAAAGAATTATCATTTAAAATATAGAAATTTCCATGTGTAAAATAGATATGAAGGGTAATCCCGAAGCTTTTTATATTAAGTTCACTTTTGTAAATTCCGCGAGTTAGCATTTTATACACATAAGCACATTTTACGGATTCTTCTGATATTATATTTCCATGTTTGATGTGACGAAAGCATACCGAGTTTTAATTTATCAGTAAACAGATAATCTAAAATAATCAATGTTATCGTTCTAATACCGTTTCTCGTGGAAAGGTCGCCTTACAGATGCTGTATAGTGTTTTTTACTGGCAAAGATTTTTACTTGTAAATAAAATTATTGACTTTAATGATAATTGTGCTTAACTGTTTTTTGAAATTTATTTATTACAAAGCAGAATGGGGCGCAACATCTGAAGATATGCATGTAAATCAGTAAAGTGGGTTTATTAAGCAGTTGGAGATCGTCTTTTTTATTTTAACATTTAAAGATCTGCATCCACATCCATATTGTGGATCTTTAAATTTCTAAATACTCGTTAACCTAGTAACAATTTTTCCATAACACTTAAGCTGTTACGCAATTTACGTGCAATTTTTTAATAAGATCGCTTTTTCTGGTAACTCAGTTTGTTTTTTAATTTACTAATTTCAAAATGAAAATACCTAAACGTAAATCTAAATGCGTTGTGATGTTTTCTGTGACGGGTGAATTTTAAGCAGTGATGTCACATATTCAGTTGCTATAATGAATTTCTCATTATTTGAGTTTCCGGAAGTTTTCAATAAAATTCGATGTAACTGGATCATAAAAGAGTATTAAATAAAAACAAAATAAATAATAATTTTATCGAAAATACGTTCGGGGGAGAAAATACGAAATTTTACTAGAACGCATCAAATCCAAACAAACTGTTTGCAAATGGCTCGTGTATAAATATAACACTGCAACAAACAAAAGTTACATTTTGTTTATAAATGTAAACAAAATGTAACTTTTGTTTGCTGCGGTACATCAAAATTTCTGATCAGAAAAAATACAATTTTGAATAATTAAATAAATTTTCTGCCATTATATGAATGAAAACATTTTCTAATTACGAATGTAATAAATTTCTCATTAATAAACACAATATCAATTGTGAATAACAAATATTATAGCTCCTTTTTAATGAAAAATACAATAATTTACCTAATATAAAAAATAAAAAAAAAACTATGGGCTTAACATGGATAAACTCTAAAGATACTCAAAATCCAAAAACTTTTTTATTGTAACTCTTTAATCTATCCTATCCTAACACTTGGCTTAATATAGATATGTGGCGAAGGCAACCAAAAATGGCACTTTGCTCTTCAAAAAGTACAGATTATTATTGCTAAAAATAGTTCTTGTGGAACTTTGTTTCGAGATTATTTGTACGCGTATCCGTTCCTTTATAATCAAATAAACGTTCTCGTTTTCTCCATCCGAATACAAGAAGAATTTTTTTCTTTTTTTGCCATTTTCTGCGTTATAAATGCATAACGTGATACAGGGAAGTTACTGTGGTTTAATGCATTTCCTGTGGAACACTACGTCGTGTTACCGCGAAAACTTCAAAAACCAAAAAACTAGACTCCTGAAGGGTGGGCCACCTTTAGAAACTTGGTTCGTTGCCCGGCTCTAACGACAGCACCGAACAAAGCCAAACGTTTCCATTGATTCCAATGTAAAAGTGGACTATACGCACACATTAGCAAATGCAGTGACAGCAATTCAGGGGTTTCTCCCATAGCGTGATGTAAAAAATCAATAATAGTCTGTGGGGGCAAGATATTTTTTACGAAATTTGAAGCTTAATATCTGCTGAGAATTTAAAAAATATCTGAACTTCTGCCGTTAGATTTTTTATTTCGGCCATTTGCTTTTGATATGTTTAGGAAAATGAGAACAAGGAGAAATGGCTCCAGCGTATCTTTTGAACCAACCTGAAAACATAAATTATAAATGATGGAAAAAATAAAGAATGTTTGAGAAGTCCGGAAATAATGTTTGCACTTTTCGACTTTTGACGTGCAACTGAAAATTGGTCTTCGGTTCCAATCGACACAGTTTTTTGCAGTGCAAGAATAACAGAAGCACAAAAGTATCGATTGAGCAGTCATCCATAACCTCAGTTCTTCGTTTCGCAAAGTTTTTCTTCGAGAGTTTTCTCTATTCTTCTGCATATAAATACATTTTCCGATTCGTTTCGTCGAGCTGTCTCCAACGGCGTTTCTTCTTTTCCGGATCGAGTGTTTTTTCCAGAGCTACGGGTTCCGGAAATTTGCTACTTCTAACTGCTTTTTCCGACGTTCGGCTGAACGTAAGTTGTAATTTCTGATTTCCTTTGTATTTATTACTCTTGTTTTTTCGCCACCGTGAAGAATAAGGCTTCTACTATTCTATTTTAAATGTCTTTTCTGCATTTATGCAAGAAATCGAACATATTTTTAGACCCTTCTCAACGATATTTAACGTTCCATCGTAAATAAAGTTTACACGAGGAGTTGGCTTTATTCGAACTCTTCGTCTTAATGTTCGATTTTATAAGATTTGGGAAGATCCAGCATATTTTTAGAATTTGAACCCAGAAGGGGCTACGAAAACGTTTGTTATTAATCACTTAGCGGTTAGTGGTTGCTGCCAACCTTAATTATCGTTATCTCAGTGTGGTAAGCAGATAGCTAAAAATTTTATACTTAGTATCGAAACCTAATTGTTGCACTTGGTGAAAACGGGTAAGATCGGCTATAATCTACTAACCTTAATCTTTGCTATCGTTACTTTTTTCCGAGCAACGCCGGGCACATCTGATAGTTACAATAACAGTATTAGCAACACCCCCGAACCTCGAGTATTTATGGGTCGTCGTTGATCAACGCCTGACGTGGCCTGGCTTAACCCGCAACAGGCTTGCTAAATAAAGAGGCCCTCTTACTGCCCAGAGGAGCGAGTGAAAAAATAAATAAATAAAACCCTCGGAGTGGCAAGTGTGCCTTAGCCACTTTAACTGTTTCTCTAAAATTATCCTTTCTTAAAAGAAATGCGCTTACAAAAAAACCAGAAAAAGATTAGATCTGCAGAAACTGTTTTATTTATGCAAACATTATGTTTTTACAAATTACATAAGTTTTATTCTTTATCGAGTCATTTTTAAACAGACTTTTAATAACATTTATATAGGTCCAAACACATATTTTTATGTGTGCAAGAGCTCTCGACTATCGCTTGGATGCCTTAATTAGGCCGTAACAATTACTATTAATGTTTTACAAATATAAATATACAACAATTTATAATTGAGATTAAAATTATTAATTAATATATTAATAATCAATTAATTTATCAAACGTTTTATGTATAAAAAATTTGTTTTGCAATTAATCCTTTTACTAGTGTCTGAATAACAAATATCAATTTGTTGAGCGTGTCGTTCCAATAACAAATTAAAACACAATTCCGGAGAGTCCAAGTTCCAGGAATAACAAAAATTGGGAGTCAAATTTGAGCACAGACACAAGCCGGAAGAGTCCAAATTTCAATATAGAGAGGATTCTGAAGTCAAATTCGAGATAGACGTAATTCGGGTGAGTCCAGATTCGAGTTTAGACACCATTTATGAATCAAATTAGGGGTAGACGTAATTCGGGAGCGTCCATATTCGAGTGCAGACACCATTCATGAGTCAAATCCGGGTTTGACACAATTCGGGAGAGTCCAATTCGAGTACAGGCACAATTGAGGAGTCAAATTCGGGGTAGACGTAATTCGGGAGAGTCCAGATTCGTGAAGTAGACATAAATCGGGAGTCCAAATTCGTGTAGACCAATTCGGGTAAATGATAATTGACTAAAAGACAATAATAAGGAGACACAGCCGGGATAAAGTCAAAATTGGGAAGTCATAATCGAACTTGGCATTGACGCAATCGGGATGTCAAAATCAGGAGAAGTCATCGATGGTTTGCAGAAAAAACCATATCTAAAAGTGAATGAAAAACCAATATTTTAATTTTTACTTATAAATTGAAAATTATTTTTGCAATTTTTAGGAGCTTTTTAGATTTTATTTATTAATTTTTAAACTTTATCATTTCTTTTTGTTATTTTTTGAATATTTTTAAATGAAAACAAAATTAAGAATATTATTTCCTTCTAAAATGGAAATAAAGTTACGTGCCAAATGATATTGCTTACCGCAATTAATTGCATACTGCCACGTGTCATGTATGTATCAAATATGTCATTGTCAATTCCATTATTTTAACATGTTCCCGTCCGCGTAATCACGTAAGATTACTGGATAATTTAATTTCTACGTTCATTTATACCATTGCTTTCGCTGTGTCAAGAGATCAGCAACTTATACCCAGGATGTATTATTGTGAGTAGCCTACTTGGACAGGAATATACAGGCTATGTATGCCCGATACCCTAAAAACGTGGCTTTTTTGTAATCGCATCAAAATATAATACATTTCCACACTAATACCGTACATAAATATTTCCATTTTCTCTGTTGTCCGGCCATTAATTAATTGCGGGTTATTATGAAATTGCGGTTAGATATCGTGTCAATTTATAAACCCAGACTGTAAAATCTCCCAAGTGTTTGGTGTAGAATACAATAAAGTTGCCATACACACTTACAATTAGCCAACTCTGCCCAGATCCAGCAAATCACAGAGCAGATCTTATTGTCGAATTTGACAGTTGGAAGCAAAGAGATCCTTACTCGAACCGAACGTACTCGCATTCTCCACTTCTCGCCATTTTACACACCTTCTGCACGGATCTAAATGTAGAAAAAGAAGTATAATTATTAATCGAAAACGTATAACTCCATTTGAATTCCATTAAAACATATTGCGGCGCTGTATCGATGGGCTGTAAATGTTGGCCTACAAAGAACGAAAGTTAGATTATGAAATTTTCTACTAATTCATTGGTTCGGTGACGTTTTGAATTCAACTTTTCATCCAATCAGTAATGACACGGACGAATAGGCCGATACAGCGCCGAACAATACGGGAAAGTTATGCGATTCGCAAACATTTCCAACTCAAATCTTAATGCTATAAAAATTTTTTGGCGTAATCGATACTTGGGCTTAGCACCACACTCGATTTATTGCCAATTCAGAGGCTAAATCGTACAAAATCTTACCTCTTAACGGGTTTCCACATGCTCTTAAAGAACGACCCGACTTTCTTCAATGTATTTCTACCCCTGGAATGGCCAAGATTATCTTGCACGCAATCTTCGTGCTCTTCCGAGTCTTCGTTCTCTTTGTTGCTTCGTGGAGGAATCTCTCTATTGTTCACTCCATCATCCTCCACATCTTCGACCAATCTCTCACTAAACAAGGAAAGAAATACAATAAATATATAATTTTGGAATCGAATTACGATGAATATTTATAAATGATAACACTTGGAAAACATTTTCTTTAATTTCCCATCAGAACAAGAAACTATTAAACTTATTACTACTTATCGAAAAATTAAAACGATGATTCCTCGTATTTCTCAGAATAACCCCTCGTTAAACATCTCTTACGTATAATATACATGAGTTTATTACATACAAACAGTAATGTAATTTACCTGTTAAAACGTTGGCAGGCCGTCTGACAGATTGGTCGAACCTTCATCACAGCTTTTCTATAAGCAGGCTTGATGCTATTTTCAAAAACGTCCAAACCTTCGAAAGCACCGGTCGAGGGTTCGTACTGCTTCGAGAGGCCTTTCTTCAACTTTCTGCCTCGAAACTTAACATAATCCAAATTTTGTGGACTGGCGAATCTTCGCACATCCACATCCAATCCCTCCCTAAATATGCAAAGAGAAAATTCACAATACAATAACTATTTAATTCTACTCTCAAATTACATTAGATCCCCGTGCTTTTAAGTTTATTCGACAGAAGGAAAGGGCCTTTTATAAATCGACTAGTCTAAATCTTTTTCTGTTATTTAAAAAAAGACATATTGAATATTATAATTGACATATTGAACATATTGAAACGAAGTTGGGTTTAAAATTTTAGTAAATTTCGTCATATTAACGACCTAATCCGCAATATAAAAGAGGCCCGATTACTCATTTAAACAACAGTAAATTGAAAAGCCCTAAATTATCTTCTTAACACCAGGCCCCGAACTGTGCCTTATAAAGCCCTCTATTGCAAAGCAATACAGGAAGACACAAAAATCGTAAAGTCTCAATCTTTACATTTAATCTAATTATTCCTAATTATATATTGTAGATGGAAGTTTTTCTTTAAAGCCTTTAATTGCTAAAACCAATTTCTTATCCGAATAAATAGTAATGAAATGTAAAAATATCTCTTACCCAGGAAGATGGGGCAGGGGTCGATACTCTCTACCATCAAAAAACATCTTCGAATCGCTTTCCAAATCGCACTCTTCGTCCAAGAGCAAAACTACGCAACAACAACAACAACATCAATTGTTGAATTCGTTTGTTACGCGTTAAAAAGAGCTGGAATTTAATGAAGAATTTTGGATTTTTTAAAATTATAATTTCAGAATCTGACGCGTGTATAATAAAGATTAAAAAGCCACGTCACTCCGGTGTGGGGATAGGAGTTAGAATAGAGACGGTTCGAAAAATGCATGTGGTGGTGCTGACGTCATGGCGGTATAAATATCAAAATGCCTTTATTATTCGGCTTTTTTAAAGCCGTCGTAATAGGCGATGTTTCGAAAAAGAGTGTGTTTTCGACATCGTAGTAAATTGCGATTCTTGCACATATTTTCAGTCTCGCGATCCTCATTTGCGGCCTGCGTAAACAGTAGCGTAGAGTAGGGGGGCGGCAAAATTACTTTTTAGGGGCGGCAAAATTTGACAATAAATAATAATAATATCTTGTAAAAATTTGAACCATTTCATTACATATTTTTGTTGCACCTACGATTCGGACCGATTGAAATGAGCACGGAATTTTTCATTACTTATTCTATGACGAAACCGAATTCTAGTCTTCTAAATTGAGATACTCAAATAAGGGGGCGGCGAAATTTTCCTCCGCCTTGGGTGACTGACACCCACGCTACGCTACTGGTCGTTGATGATCCCCGAAACAATGGTATTAACTTGTTAACTGTTCGAATCAATTCTTTGTTCGTCCTCGGACAGAAAACGAACTTCGCCTTGTTATAGATTCACATAAAATAATTCTAATACTATTAAACATTTGCCTTTATTGCCGTTATTTGTTTTTACAACAACAAAAGAGTCGTAAACAATATGTCAGGTCTTATCATACACTAGCAAGCAAATATCTAAAACTCTTATTAACGCAAAACGCTATAATTTAAATACTACAATTATCAATATTACGATTAACTAAAATGCATTTCTGAATTTTAATTCTTTCTTCAGTTTGAATATTGTTACACATAAAACCAATTTACTTTTTAAAAATTCAGCAAGGAGTTGCTTAACTTTCCCGTTAACTACATTTAAAACTGCGTGTGACGCCAACTATTATGTTACTTTTAGTATTTAACAATAAGCCATTAATTTCTTTTTGTACAGATAACTTATCAAACAGCCGAATACAGTACTGTAAATGTGGTCAATGCAGTTCATGGGGTTACAGTATAAGCGAATTTGACATGGTAATAATCAATAAGAATACGATAGCTAAAAAGCTTGACATGGAGCGACTAAAATGGTGATACTGAGGTATATTGTACACCTTCGTGCATGTATTAAAGTTCAATACAGATGGGAAAAGGTCAAGATTCGATAGGGAGTCTGTATATGATCCTTTGGAAGAGATAGTTAAAGTTCTGTGAATTTCGAGAAGTAAAAAATGCATAAAGCGTTTTCACAACAACATCTGTGAAACAACACCCCTTAAACCACTGTGTAGCGTAATATATTGTCAAGATGTTCACAGTGCAATTGTAAAGTTGTCATCAGCCAAGCGTACGGGTTTTTTAAACATTTGATGGTTAATAGTTTTATCGTTTTGTATGTGCCAGTCTTGTAATATGTTTGTTTGCTTGTTAAGTTACGGCAACGCAGCACTTGCCTAGAGAGAGGCCTTCCGGAAGGTCTCTTTAAACGTAACTGGTCCCTATTCAGGCGTTACAGAGATGGAAAAATCCAGGAAAACTCCACGCGGCCAGCCCTACCTGGCGAACCCACGACCGAACTCCCGTGTTCAGTGAAAGGAACTGGTGGGCGCGAGTCTTCTAATAAATTGTTTAGGACAATTTTTTGCCGTATATTTAACAAATGCTCACTTGACTGATGAAGACCATTATTACTGGCGTTGAAATGCATTTTACAAGATATATAAAACATTAATAGTTTCGTTTGTATTGTAATAATATTCTACGTATGTGTAATAAAATATATTTGTTTTAAATATGTTATGATACTTTTTTAATACTTTAAATTATTATAAAATGGGAGAAAGCTTAATTTCGAAGTTAGACATATGTTTGACCAAAAAAAAAACAATAAATGCTAATAACGAGTAAAATCTTTATTAAAGAACTCCAGACATTATTCATTGCAGCCGACCTAGGCTAGTTTGAAAATACCGTCACTGTATTTAGTCACGATGCCACGAACATTGCCAGATATTTTGAACTTACCTTTCTCGTTGGAATCGATTGCAGCTAAAGACGAGTCTTGTCGTTCATCTTAGTCATTTTTAGAAAAGCTAGAATTGGGATTTATAAGATTCCCAAAGAATACTCAAACATTTAACATAATGGATGCTGTGAAAACGCGATCCATTTTTATTAGCTCTTGTGTTCCTTCTAACACGTCAGCAGGAAGTCAAATATTTCACATATCCGCTAGCAGATAGCATGCACTACGCTGTATAACGGAAAACGTGGGTACTGTAACTAAATTTAATTCACTATAGGCCTAATATAAAAATTTATATAAATTTTCTTATAATAAATTTATGAAATCTGCCGCTGACATTATTTAGTTATTATTTAANTTAACTGTTCGAATCAATTCTTTGTTCGTCCTCGGACAGAAAACGAACTTCGCCTTGTTATAGATTCACATAAAATAATTCTAATACTATTAAACATTTGCCTTTATTGCCGTTATTTGTTTTTACAACAACAAAAGAGTCGTAAACAATATGTCAGGTCTTATCATACACTAGCAAGCAAATATCTAAAACTCTTATTAACGCAAAACGCTATAATTTAAATACTACAATTATCAATATTACGATTAACTAAAATGCATTTCTGAATTTTAATTCTTTCTTCAGTTTGAATATTGTTACACATAAAACCAATTTACTTTTTAAAAATTCAGCAAGGAGTTGCTTAACTTTCCCGTTAACTACATTTAAAACTGCGTGTGACGCCAACTATTATGTTACTTTTAGTATTTAACAATAAGCCATTAATTTCTTTTTGTACAGATAACTTATCAAACAGCCGAATACAGTACTGTAAATGTGGTCAATGCAGTTCATGGGGTTACAGTATAAGCGAATTTGACATGGTAATAATCAATAAGAATACGATAGCTAAAAAGCTTGACATGGAGCGACTAAAATGGTGATACTGAGGTATATTGTACACCTTCGTGCATGTATTAAAGTTCAATACAGATGGGAAAAGGTCAAGATTCGATAGGGAGTCTGTATATGATCCTTTGGAAGAGATAGTTAAAGTTCTGTGAATTTCGAGAAGTAAAAAATGCATAAAGCGTTTTCACAACAACATCTGTGAAACAACACCCCTTAAACCACTGTGTAGCGTAATATATTGTCAAGATGTTCACAGTGCAATTGTAAAGTTGTCATCAGCCAAGCGTACGGGTTTTTTAAACATTTGATGGTTAATAGTTTTATCGTTTTGTATGTGCCAGTCTTGTAATATGTTTGTTTGCTTGTTAAGTTACGGCAACGCAGCACTTGCCTAGAGAGAGGCCTTCCGGAAGGTCTCTTTAAACGTAACTGGTCCCTATTCAGGCGTTACAGAGATGGAAAAATCCAGGAAAACTCCACGCGGCCAGCCCTACCTGGCGAACCCACGACCGAACTCCCGTGTTCAGTGAAAGGAACTGGTGGGCGCGAGTCTTCTAATAAATTGTTTAGGACAATTTTTTGCCGTATATTTAACAAATGCTCACTTGACTGATGAAGACCATTATTACTGGCGTTGAAATGCATTTTACAAGATATATAAAACATTAATAGTTTCGTTTGTATTGTAATAATATTCTACGTATGTGTAATAAAATATATTTGTTTTAAATATGTTATGATACTTTTTTAATACTTTAAATTATTATAAAATGGGAGAAAGCTTAATTTCGAAGTTAGACATATGTTTGACCAAAAAAAAAACAATAAATGCTAATAACGAGTAAAATCTTTATTAAAGAACTCCAGACATTATTCATTGCAGCCGACCTAGGCTAGTTTGAAAATACCGTCACTGTATTTAGTCACGATGCCACGAACATTGCCAGATATTTTGAACTTACCTTTCTCGTTGGAATCGATTGCAGCTAAAGACGAGTCTTGTCGTTCATCTTAGTCATTTTTAGAAAAGCTAGAATTGGGATTTATAAGATTCCCAAAGAATACTCAAACATTTAACATAATGGATGCTGTGAAAACGCGATCCATTTTTATTAGCTCTTGTGTTCCTTCTAACACGTCAGCAGGAAGTCAAATATTTCACATATCCGCTAGCAGATAGCATGCACTACGCTGTATAACGGAAAACGTGGGTACTGTAACTAAATTTAATTCACTATAGGCCTAATATAAAAATTTATATAAATTTTCTTATAATAAATTTATGAAATCTGCCGCTGACATTATTTAGTTATTATTTAAACGAACATAGCCAATTTTACTTTTCACTATTTCTGTGCGATTTTAGAGGACCAATGCCATCGGCGCTCAGTAAAATATTGAAGTCCTCCCAAAATTTCACCTAACGTTTGCAGTGAATGAGATACGAAATTTTCGACATATCATTTGAAAAATTAATCGTTAGTTCTAGATTCCATATTAATTAACCACTCAACGCTTGGCAACAACAGTTGCACTCGGAATGTTGGCTTCGATAGCGTGGCGAATGATCCGGTGATGGCATTGTGGATAACACTGGACACTGTCTCATAGCGTAAGCATTTCGTCTCCCCATCACTGAAAACTTGATTTCAACTCGGACGATGTAGCGTCTTCTTGACTGTAGTTATATGGCTTTTTCCTTACTGGACGAATGCCAGCGTAGCCGCTACGAACCAGCTGATATCGCGCTGGTTAGTTCTGCAGGCAGACAAATCGCTGAACTGCAAGCCCTAATCTGCAACAACATTGTGGAAGAAAGGAGTTAGGCGGAAGCGAAGCTCTTGACGAAAATTCGCAAACGTTATATTTGTTCAGTCGATAGCTCAGCTGGTAGAACGGTGGACTGTAGTGGCATCATAGGTCGGTGGTTCAAATCCGCCTCGACGGAGGTGATTGTTTTTTTCAGGTCAAAATATATAAGAACCGATTTTTCAACTTCGCGATTCGACGTGTTTAGAGAACACGCGGTTGGATAAACTCGCCCGTAAGAGTTCATACAATTTTTTATTTCATTTTTCTCAGTGCAGATATCGCGATCGAAGGCACAATTCGCCATTTCGCGCAGAATTTAAAGAAAAATTGTAACTAACAGTTGTACTTTCGTGCGCTGTAATTGCTTTCACGAAAGTATCCGTTCCTCTCGGCCGACATAAATTTGAAGATTTTCAGGTTGAAAGAACTGACAGCGCCCGAGATGCGTCTTCTGGAAATGCCTAAAGAGAATAATAAACATTTGAACCGAAATAGCGTAAAACTGACACACCTGCGTTTGGGTATGCACATACGATCAACTAGGATGAAAGAACAGGTGGAAGTTCGGTTTCGTGCGTCATTTATCAACAGTCTTTTATTGTTATCACTAAAAACCAATATTGGATATCTTGTATATATAAACGTGCAAGATTTTCGCAGAACTTTCGTCATTGTTGTGTGGAACATGTTTAATTTTGTAAACTTTGTGATCTTCTGATATTGATATTTTTTTATGTTGAATGAGTGAATAAACCGTAATTAATAATAATTTTTAAATTTTGCAATGATTTTAGTTAATGGCATTTACTTGAAGTACATTCTAAATTTCGAAAATAAAATCGATCGTTTAGACTCGAGTTTGAAATCTAAGTTGGCGGGAGTTTAAGCGAAAACGTTTGGCGGAAGATGGCAGCATGGAGTTCGTCCCTCTAGTTTCAAGGCCATCAGGGGAGGAATCACTAATGATTAAATTACGATATAACTTTACAATGGCGCACTCAGGATTTAATTCTGGGGAACCGATTTATACGGATAGAATATTTTTTAATTAATGCCTATACAGTAAAATTCCTATATTATGTAACCGCTAATTAATAAGTATTAGAGAAATAGAAGACATGACACAATATAAATAAAAAAGTAATAGTAATTAGAAAAGGATTTTAGTGTATTTTTTCCTTTTTTTGTTGGACGTGAAAGGGCCCCTTGGTTTTCTATAAGTGCGCCACTGTACTGTACTTCTGTAATGTAAATATTACAAATTTTTGGACTATAAAAACAACTTTGAAAAGTTTTTCTAACTCATTCATCTACTTTACAATAAATAAACATTCAAGTGATAATCAGTTTTATTTATTTTAATGCAAATTTTGAATTTTATCGAATTATAACAATAGTTTATATAAAAAATATATAACGGTATTATTATATTTACAAATAGAAAAAAATCATTATTTATTTTTCATTGTCTCAAACATCATTTAACAACTTTGTTGTAATTAACTTTGTATAGAAAAATAAATTCGGATATATTTTTAGAAATTCATTTAATATAATGATTTTATAATCCATTATAAAAATTTTCTTGCAATAAATTATTAAATGGATTTTGTATTATTTCCGTTAAATCTTATTTAATGGATTTCTGTATACTGAAAAATTGTAAAAATAAATATAAATGTGATAAATAAGGAATAATGGAAGAATATACAACTAAAAGCTGAATTCGATTTTATTTGGTAAAATCAAATTGGAAGCTGAAGCGATCCAATTCTAATAAAATAAAATTTAAAAAATTCAATTTGTCTATTTTGGTCTTAGAATTTATTTTCAATCACGACACGAGATGGCGCTAAGAGAGTGAAAATTTTGAAAAAAAAAAATTTAATTTAATTTAATTTTCAAATTTTTAAACAATTAAAATTCTTTTTAACTCAAATATGATGAATTTAATAAAATTTTCGTAAAATTAAAAACTATATTTTATCGATCATGAAAAATATATATAAAAATTTCGTTAATTAGTGAAAAAAATTTGAATTAATTTAGTAATTGTCGTTTAGCGTATTGATCTTTAAATATTTAAACACATTGATGACATCATCAATTTACCCGATGACGCAATTATATTATTGCGATTGCGCATAAAAGTAAATACTGTATTTAAAATTAATATTTTAAATCGCGTAAATTTCTGCTTAGTTTTGATTTTATTTAAAGTCTTTCTTTTAATTTTTTTTTTTATTTTTTGATAAGTTTGAATATATATTTAATGGAAAATATTTAAATTTTCTTTTAATTTTATCTTTATATATCTTAAGGAATGTTTCGTGCTAGTAATAAAAGAAACTGTGCATTGTAGACAAGCATATCTTTCTTTATAATAAAATTATTTAGCGATTTGTATCTGTCGTCATAACTCCCACGTGCATCCACCCAGAAAAGAAAAATGACGAAGAATCGAAACAGAAACTTATACTTTTTTGTCCATATTCAACTTTTAAAAATACGATAATAGTTGATAATTCCCGTAAAGTTGACATTAAGTTAAATTTATTTGATAGGAAAATTGTATGAGAATATATTTTTGCCCGTAACAGAATTATTTTGCCATTTATATACGTCAGTTCGGATATTTTACTCCCAACGACATCCTCCCAAAGCGGTATAACTCGGATTTTCATCCAAATGTGACGTATACTTTTAGCCAATTTTTTTTTCTCTCCAATACTTAGAAAAATACTTAAACTTTATCCGGATTGCGTTATTTTTTCTTTTCTATTTTGTCCACACAATATATGGGCAGCAATTAATGCCGTCCGAGTTACTGGGAGGAGCATCTGTCGTCGTCCGAACCACCACTCGATATCTCGGGTCGCGTGTCAGTAACGTACGTCCCGTGCCGTAGGACGACCCTAGGATGTCGGTGTGCGCCGTCTGGGTGAGTTATGAAACCCGATTCCCTTCATATTTTTAAATATTTTCGTTATCGCGTGGCGTAATATTTAAATAATTAATTTTTTAGTAAGTTTCTTTACAAAATATAACACAATCGTCGATGTTCGTTCCGCATTTATATATTTTCTGTTCGTTTTCGTCATCCCCGACGGTTCTCTTATGACGTCGCACGCGTCAATTCTGGGGTGGGCCGTAGTCATGAAGATAATTGACGCCGCCATTTTTGACGAAGACTGACATAAGGTAAGCTGCCAGTCAAACGAAGTTAATCTATTGACACATACTGAGTATCTTTGTGTCGTTTTGATGCACTTAAACCACTCCAATGCAAATTTAACTTACTATATACGTGGATGGAAATGGATTGAACATCGATCTCGTGACCAACGATTTAGAAATATCGTCTGCTTTTTTTTTTTCTTTTTCTTTTTTATATATAGAGATCGTTTGATAAAAAGTTTTGTTCCGATTGATAGTATTTAACGATTAATCGGTCGATTAATCGTAAAATAAACGTATTTTCTATCGAATGCAATCTTTTGCTTATTTATATTTTAAAGATCGTTATGTTGTATGGAGTTATGCAAACAGAATACGAACAGTTGATGATGCGTGTTTGAACCGAAAATACAAACGATTTCTTTGATCAGACTATAAACACTAGCCGATTACGTCTGTTAGTTTTTAAAATAATACCGTTTAAAATACTCTTCTCGAGCATCTTGTCAGCGGTTTCTTCTAATTAACTTAATATATATATTCTAGGAAGAGTTTCAAGAAAAATATCATGCAATAACTTCTGTAGAAATACTTTTTTATTTTAATTTATCTTCATTAAGCAACACAATCTGTGATTTTTTTTTTATTTTCCTGTTTTAATTCAGAAGTTTAAACTTTTAGATACTAGAACTTGTTTAATTCTTATTTATTAAGTGTTAAACATTAAATCTGTATTCAGATTTATTTTATTTTTTAAAATGTTAAGGTTAAGAACATGTTCTATTGGTTATAACAAAAGGAGAAAGAAGAAAATTTTAAATATGGATTTATGTTTTCAAAAAGAATACCGGTATTATTATAAGATAAATATTGAAAGCAATTTTACGAAGCGATTGATTTCGTTTCGAGAAATAAATGGTCTGCCGTAGATCATTTTATAAGCGACCCATTTTTTTTTTTTTTTTTAAATCAATATTTAGTGAATATCCATTGATAAAATTCTATAAGCTATCATTATGCAATTTGCTAAGTAGAAGTAAAAAAATTTTAAATATAATTTACATGATTTATGAAATTATATATATTTTGACAAATCTAAATATGATTTTGCATTTATTAAACAATTCCCCATCTGTAGAATAAGCATGATATAACATAAAGCATTGTATATGTTATGTTTATAATTATAAGTAGTCTGTATAGTACCCTTGTGGGGGAAATAGATCAAATGAGTGATATATGAGATGATGTGATATAACAGATATATCTATTCACTTATTTTGTCTATTTTCATGCCAACTTGCTTTTTTTTTTTTTTTTGTGGGTTGTATTTCATACAATGGTAGTTTCAAGATCAATGATTGGTAATATTTGTTTATCAGTAGAATTTCAATCGCAGCTAATACTGTATTTTAAAAATTGGCTAAAACATTTTTATATTTGGAAGATGGAAAAAAGCACTATATACAAAAGAGTGATTATAATGAGAAATTACTATATTATTTAATGTTTTGATTAAATTTAAAGTTTTGTGTAACCAACTTTTTCAATGAAAAATACTTTTATTGGAGTATTAAACAAGAAATTATTATATATCCAAATGTTTGCAAGAATATCTATCTTTCATATTCTTGACACTAATTTTCAATGATAACAAAATATATTTATTTATTTACAAATTTTCTCAATAGTTCAGTTTAATACTTTGATGATTTAATGTATTTTAATATCTTTTAAAATGAATCGATTAAAAACGTAGATTTTTATACACTAATAGAATGAAGCATTTTACGTGAAAAAATTTTGAACGTAATTTGAAGTTTTTGAGAAATTTGATGTAAATATTTGTTGATAGATTAAGATTTTTTAACAAAATTTTATTAAATCTTTTTTGCTAATTAATTTCAAATAAAATTATTCAAAATATGAAATTTTTTAATTTAAATATAATTAATTTAATTGCTTAAATATTTAAAGTTTTATATATAAATAAGAATTATTAAAGTAAATCCATGTTGAGTTTTATTATTACAAACTTTACACTTAATATTTATTTTCAATTCATATTATTTTTTGAAAATCATAAATGCAATTTTAATTTTATATAGGAGTATGAAAAATAACCAGTTTTTGCTATGAAGTAATTTTTAATAAAAATGTAGTCTATGGTGTTTTTAAAATGAGGTCTGTTTCATCCCTAATAAAAGTATCTAAGCTGTTAATAAATAATAAATATTAGATCAATATTAATAGTAATTTATCTAATTTTAAGAAACAGCCTCTTCAGAAGAAAACATCAACTGATATAACAAAGTCAAAGGTCAAATTTTACAACTTAGTTTTTTATTATATAATTTCAATATGAAGCAAGATTTTGTATTCTTATAAAGTCATAATAATTCATAGGTTTGGATATTTTGAAATATAAATATTATGAAGTTTGATAGAACATGACAACTGTTACTGAATTTAATCCGTAATAAAATAGCAGTGTTATTTATAATAAATAGAAAAAGTGAAATGTAGCAGCTAAATAAAATTTAAAATATTTATATAGAAAGTTATGCCTTGTTGAATAGAATTAAAAATATTGACTTAAATTTTTAAAATTGACAGGTAATTAGATTAACTTGATAGATTTAAATTGTAGAATAATAGTGACATTACAATTAGATATTTGGCTGAAAAAGAAAGAATTTTAAAAATTAATTTTAAAATATTACCATATTTGCAAAATTAACATAATTATAGATATTAGATTAAAATTTTTATTATTAGAAATTATAAGATATAATTATTTGAATACTTACTTATTTTAATATTATTAATTGTGGGACGGAAAATTTGTTTCTATGCTACATTTCAAAAAAACTATAGAAAATTGTCAATACATTAAATTTTAACTGTTGAGATGCAGTTTTGAAAACTTAAGACTACTGATCTTTCAAAAAGACAAGAGTTTTAATTATATCTTACTTGGAATAATTGTAAGAAGTATTATTTTAAACAAAGGTATTTTGTTTAAAATGTTTGGTAAGACTATACCATTACAGTTAGATTTAATTGGTTATATTATCTATTTATAACTAGTACTTTAATACAAAGTTTATTAACTGGTAGTTTTCTGAATACTCTAGTTCATAAATTTTTTACTTAAATCTTTTAAATATTATTAAGATGTTAAGTTAAAATTTTTTAAGAAATAGTTTATTGCTAATATAGTAATATAATTGACAAATTACTTGTTTATTATTTAACTTTTTGTGTTGTTTTAAATTAATTTATTAAGTAATACATAATCAATGAGCAAATATGCTAAATTTTTAAGGATTTAGTGAAGAAAAATATAGAAAAAATTTCATAACATTGCATGTAAGTTATTTTATATAAAATGAGTTACATTGTAATCGATTTTGATTATCTCATAAAACATATTTTGTTGAAAATCTAATAAAAATCAACAATCTTTTAAAAATTGATATAATATCAACATTGTATATGTTTCATATTAATGGAACAGAATGTTTTGAATTTCATACATAAAAGAGGATATTTTATTGCATGCTACATGAACTATTATAGTTATTGATTTTAATTAGATTAGTCTAAGAGTGATTTGATATTATTATTTTCTATTGATTTTTACCAAACTAATTTCAGCAAAGTATTTTAAAAATTTGTTTATTTATTTATTCTGTAATTAATATAACATATTGATTATATATTGTTTGGATTACTTATGGTATTATTTTTCTTCATGAAAATATATATTTCTCTCTGATTTTTATTGAAAAAGTTTTCTTGAAACCATATGATGGCTTGAGAAACAGTTATATTTATTTTATAAACTGTTTTTTTGTGTGCTTAATAGAATTTAAAAAAAGTTTATAAAATTAATAATTTTTAAAAAGATGATTTCCAAAACATACATCAAATTGAAATCAAAAGTATTCTATAAAATTTCACTGATTTTGGACTAATGGCTAGTTTTATTTCATTAATTCATATTTTGAGTGTATTTTAATTTTACAGAAATATTTCTTTGAGGTGATTGAATAATTGTATGCATTATATTTTTGAAAAAAAAAAAATTTCAACTATGTGCCTAAAATATGTTTATGTACAAAGAATTGTTATCTCTTACTTGACAAACAAAATTGACATTTATGAAATTATGATATTTCCAATATTAATATACAGAACTGAGAGCTCAACATGAGGAAATTCTTAAAAATTAGAATATGAAGAAAGTGAGATAATTTGAATGTGTTATATAAATGGACAAAATTTAAATTCTGTAAGATTGGAAACTGTCTTAAAAATTATTCTCTTTAATAACTTCATCAGGCTATACAAAATAATTAAATTCCTTGTTTTTACTTGATGTTTCTTTTCACTTCTTGGATTGAGGTAAATGAAAACAATAACTTAAACATTATATTTGTTTCTATTCTACAGAATTAAGGAAATTTTTTCGTTATTAAGTTGTTAAAAAGTTTATTAGTTACATAGACCTTATATTATGCACATTAGAACTTACACAGAAAGAAAACAGAACTTTTAAAAAATATTCTTCATTGAAGTCATCAGGAAAACTTATTGTGGTTTTGAAGCATACTGAAGAGATGGTAATGGGGAACAGAGAATTTTCTAACATCTCCATAAGTGAAGTAAAATCCCTCACAAGTCTCCAAAAATCTCATCTGTGCTGTTTTCATGAAGAATGATCCCCACAAAGCTATGTTTTTCAATTTGACAGACTTTGGCAACATAGTCTGTTGGAGTAAGCTTACTTTTCTATAATACCTTTACTAAAGAGAAATGTTCTCACTAAAATAAATTAAAATCAATATGATGATCAAGAAAAGAGTTGATTTTGTCATATTCATTATTAACAATTATAAATTGTCATTTTGGAAAAATTGCAAACTTAGTTTGTTCTAACAATTTCAATAAATTAATTAAATAATTTTTTGTACATAGTCTGAACTCTAATTGATAATTAGAAGTTAGTTTGTTCTGTATTTTAATTATTTGTAGTTGTGAAATACAATTAGCAAAATTTTTTATGCAGGTAGAATTTTAATTAATTTTGTGTAGTATATATTGGTCTAATATAATTTAATAAATTGATCTTTATATTGAAATGTTTTTCTTATTTCTAGACAGACACATACCTGTATTAGTAACATGATTTTGCTCATTGATTGAAAACAAATAACAAACTTGAGTTTTAGAGATTCAGATTACTTTGTGATTGATTTTTTTCTGATTAAATTAAATGATCGTAATCTTCATTTTGACAGTCAAGTATATTGATAATTTTTTGCTTTTATTGTAAATTTTTTTTGCATTTAAAAAATATTCATGAAGAAAATTTATGATGATGATAAAATTTTATCATCATGTTCTATTTTTCCACAAAATAAAATTTCAGATATAAAAAAAAATGGAGGATTTTTAAAAAAGATTTTCTACTTTTATACAGCATATCAGATTACTTTGTTGGTATATTTCTTGAAATATTTCTAAATTAGTATAGTAAGAATTTATTCTATTAATGACATAATCTGAAAGCTCTTCATTTACATCACACAAATACTTTTCAGCTACAAAATGATTTTATTATCTACTGTATATTTTTTTTTTATGATAAAGAGTATGAAAGAAAAAATAAATTTAGTATTCACTATTTGTGAAATACTTAGATTTTAATTAACTGAATAGTTGCTTATAAATGAACAGTCTAAATTTTATTATAATGTTTTGTTAAAAACTTAAATGTATTTATATATATATATATTTAAGTTTTATTAAAGCTTTACAATACATTAAAGTTTTTAATGTATTGTAAGCGCTTTACAATAATTAAACATTAAAAATTAGTGTCAATAGAACAACAATTGTCATGACTGATTATAAATTTATAAAAAAAAAAAAAAAAAAAAAANACCCGATGTGCAGTGATAGTATATTAGTATATAATCATATTACATAATAAAAATAATGTAATATATAGGAAAAAATAACACCAAATATAGCAAAAGAGATGATGACCCAAATGTTGATAAGTGTAGAATAAATACCATTCTAGTTATACAGATTATAGTTCAAACTAAGTGCTACATGCTATAGAAAGGATGCTGAGATCTTTGTTGTTGATGGAGTGTTCTTGTTGACCTATTTCAGGTTACAGGTGAAATATGTACATTAAAAATGGCTAAAAACATTAGCAATTAAAATGTTTTTGTACTGCTTATAAAGATTATTTGTTGAGTTTATCATCTTACATAGCAGTATTTAATTGGTATATTTATAAGATTCTTTCTTTATTCTGAGACATTCTGAGATAAATCAGCTTGCATCAGGTATTCATAGTTAAATAGACATATAAGAATAGGTCTATTTAACTGTCACTAAAAATACTATTAGATTTGTATTTATGTACCATGTACAGTTATCTATCCCTTCCATTGCTTTTGGTTTGGGGTAATTGTAAATGTCTAAGTTTGCAGTTTCTATGGGACCACAGTCAAAATAGGAAGATAAAACTTCTGGAAAATAAAAATGAATTTTAAAAAAGTACAGTAAAATATATATTTAACTATAAATCAATCAAAAATAAATAAATTCTAAAATAATAGAATAGGTCAAGTTTTAAAAAGATAAAAATAGCAATACTGATGTCCAAAAACAAGAAAATATATGAATGTGAGCATGAATATGTAGATGGACTACGTATGAAACAATTTGAAGTACAGGAGAGAAGCATGAAAGTATAAGTGAAAGATTTAAAATATTGCTTATTGTTAAGACTGTATATTAAAATTGCTAGATAGATTATTAATATTCTTATGACAAATTTTGAAATATTTTGTAATCATACTATAATTAAGATTTGTCATGAAATTATGTATTATTTCAAATTTCATAGCAAGTATTTTATTAAAAAAGTTTTTTTACTGACAAGAAAAATCTAATGTAATATACTATTGTAACTAATTAAATACATCTAATATTAATGCTATTTTTAAGTTCAGAATAGAAACAAATATATACTGCAGCAAAGTTTTCTATATTAGTTTCCAGTAGACAGTATTCAAATTTTTCATCAGCATAAAATTTAAGAATTTAAATGTTTTCACTTTGTATTCAAATTCTAAATTTACATTATTTCTTTAATTTGTAACTCTTCTCAGATATATGAAAAAAAAAAAAAAAGATTATATAAAATGAAAAGAAAATATAAAAATTTTCTACATTTTTCATTTTATTAGATTTTTTTTTAAATTAATTTCAAAAATCATGATCCAATAAGATGATGGTGAGATTGGTGTCTCAGAGCATATGACAGAAACTCAAATGTTATAACTGATATAGTTGTCCTGCTCTCAGAGCAACTAGACAGAAATACAGTAGAATCCACTTAATGTAATCATTTTTGGACTTGCCTATAACTGATATCATTTAGATTTCAGTTAGTATTGTTAACAGTATTCAGCTATTGTTACCAAACTGCAAAATTTCTGATGGAATTTCCGGATTTTTGACTCTGACATCACAAGAATAAAAAACATTTTAGAATTGTTTTAATACCTTGAAAATATATATTATAATAATTATTATTAATAGTTAAGATCAATTCATTTGGCATAGAGGATTGATTGGAGTAATTGTAAATGTTGGTATTGATTTTCCACTATTTACAATTTTTTACAACTTAGGAAAGCACAACTGGTTATTTCTTTTGTAATAGTTTCTTTATCTTTCTAATGCTAATCACATATATATATCTCTGCAATTATCACTACTGTTTACATTTACTATGTGTAAATACTCTGAGGAGTAATTGTAAATAACCCATTTGTTTGGTCTTAGGAATACATGTCTGTGTGGCAAGAGAAATTGTAAATGAATAGGAATCTTTGAAATGCAAAAAAATAAAAAATTGGACAATTTTATTTCACTAAACAGAAGAAAAGATACAAGAAACTTGTATTGATATACATTACATCAGAATATGCTTAAATAAATTAATTTTATAAAAAAGTGTTTTGCTTTTTAGCCTGTAAAAATTAGATTAACAAAGGAAGGCCATAAGTTGCTTTGTACACTTTTCATTAAAATCAATAATTAGTCGGGTAGATCTCAGTGTCCTTTATAAGGAAGTAAAGCTGTTTGTGTGAATAGGCAACACACAAGGAGAAAACTTGAAAAGAAATATATACATAATTAAGCTTTTTAGGGAAACTACTACTTAAGATCAACTGCAGCATGGTGTGATTGGTAACACCTGTAGTTCCTGACTTGGTTCCATTTTCTTTTTTTCATTTATTTTTTAGATATATGTATATATATATATTATATATAGTTTTTAAATTTAATTGAATAAAATACTTTGATTTCTTTTATTTCACAACAGTTATGAATTTAATATTTTATTACTAGTTAAAATCCACACACTATCGTTTTGTTTCCTTTCTGTTTCTAGATTCCAAACCCTTGCTGACAAGAATTTGTAAATTATCAAAAGTAGGCATACACGTGAAAATACAGTTATCATTATTAATAACCCTAACTGTATTTTATAAATATTCTTTTTTACCTAACAAGATAAAATTCAATCTACTATTTTTAAATTTTAACTAGAGAAAAAATATTAAATTTACAAGATTCTAAACTCAATGGATAACCTTTATAAGCATCACAAAAACTTTTTAATCACTATAGTTTTTGGCCATTTTTAATGATCTTCAGGTTATAAGTGAAATTGAATGATATACAAAAATCAAATGGCGGAACAAAGTTCTACCATTTGATTTTTGTGTATCATTCAGGGGAGTTGACCGCCTTTGCCACATGCTAACGTGGTGTATCTCGGCTCCGCTTCCGTCGACAATATCTCATCGAGTTTTCATCCGATTTTGGAATACTTCATACCAATGGATAGAGTTAACCATCCGGTAACGATAGGTGTCTTGTTTACTTAAATCGGGTGTTTAGATTTATTTTTATCGCTGTTCAAACTTTTGGACGTTTGTCGGCCCGCATCGGGTCCCCAGCTCGCGATCGGCCCGCATTCTCAACGGGGTTTGACAGTCCGTCCGACCATCCTTCGGCACTGTAAGTTTCGCTTTCGTATGTCTATTAGTTTTTATATAATTCGCGTTTTAAATTGTACCGTTAGACAAGAAATGTCTACGTGCCACGTGGTCTGGAAGCCGCTCGGCGTGGTCTAGCCGTGTCGGCGTATCTCGGCTATCGGGTTTCTCTCTGTGCGGTTGCATTGCTTCGTGTCGGTATATTATTTGTCATTATTTCGCGTTACACCTGCTGTTGGTTACTTGTGTATTTTTATCATTTCTCCGGAATTGGCTGGGTTCCGCCGCTTGGCCTCGCTAACGCCGTTCGGCGTTTTGGTTGTGACGGAACTTGTATTGGTCATTTGTCTCGGCCGTTAGGGTATTCGGTATATCCTAAGCTCCTCCGTGTTACGCGCTTTGTCCGCGTTTGTTGTTGTTAATATTTCTTTTCTTACCGGCTCTACGCCGATTGGCTTACCTCGCGCCGATCGGCGGTCGTGCTTCTGTGTTGCAAACTGTTACCCGGCGCTTAGTTCTATCAGACTGTACCATCTCCTGCTTGTCACCGTATCGTCCTGTGATTGTATGTTCAGTGAACTTCAAACTACAGCAGTCTCTTCAACTTCATCATCAAGTCCTTCATTGGTAAGGTCATCGACCTGCAACGCCTAACAAACAGGCTAGTCTACAAGGCCGTTATTAACAACAGTTCGTTCATCATCAAAGCCGAACTGAGTCTGTTGGACTTAGTGAAGCATTAGTCCTTCATTCCTGGTAACGCTGTAGACCTCTTAGGGTGTGCTACTGTTACCATAATTATGGATACCTTTCTCAAGAATGCGAATGCTATCTATGAGGAAGTGGTGCAATATACATCGGACAATCCCAAAGGACGTTTTGGGACTGGCAATCATACCCAATATATATTGGATCAATTCGCTAGGGTTATCGCCTTAGCAGAAGCCAGTCTTGCTGCTAATGATTATGCTAAATCAATAGACAATAAACTTTCGAGGATGATCACCAAGGAAGACCTGACAGAAGTTTCCACCAATGAAAGCATAATAAATGCACAAAAAGAAATTATAGACAAACTGCAGAAGATTGAGAGCAGACCAAGGGCCAATGTCAATGTTCCTTCATACAGTGACATTGTCAAATCTGACAGATCTGCAGATTACCACAGGAAATCGGCGAAACAAAACAACACGAACGAAGTAATACTGGTTTACGGTAGGGAAAGGGAGAGCATGACCAGTGACACTGTGCGCAAAACCATACAGAAAAAATTAAGACCATCGACAATGCGGGTTGGCATTGATAGACTTAGAAAGGTCGCAGGGGGGGGAATAGCCATAGAACTGAGTAACAATGGCGATGCAGCACTCATGGAAAAGTATATTGCCGAGGCCGTACCCAAGCTGATTACCAAGCGACCAAAGAAAAGATGGCCCCATATCACCATATACTCTGTCAACTCGGACATTACAAAGGAAGATCTAGGTTCACTGGTCTTCCAGCAAAATGAAAACATCGGTGAGCTAATGAATGAGGAAGAATTCAGACAGCAATTTCGGGTCAAATTTGTCATTGGTAAACGTGGACTTGCCTACCAAAATTGGGTTGTGGAGGTGTCTCCAGGCATACGGAAAACCCTTATACATCAAGCTAAGATCAATATTGAGTGGTCCCGCTGCAGGATCGCGGACTTTTGTCCGATTCTGCAGTGCTTCAAGTGCACAGAATATAATCATGCGGCCAAAGATTGTCCCAAACAAGAACCAACCTGCAGCCATTGTTCAGAACACCATCTGTATAAAGAATGCCCGAACAGGGATAGGGACCCTGTATGTCATAACTGTAAACGTGAGAAGAATAGTAACCACAAACATAATGCCCGAGACCCCTCCTGCCCGATGTATACCAGAATTAAAAATAATATCATAGCAAGAACTGATTATGGATCAGATTAACCATAACAAGATCAGTATTCTGCAAGTCAATGTGGGAAGGAGCATCGCTGCTACCTCCCTACTAAGCAATCAAACTATGAACTATGATATAATTCTTGTGCAGGAGCCTTATTGCCTTAATAACTCCCCATCTTGCCTTCCAACCAGGTGCCCTATTATTAAAGGTACTGTGGACTATCCATGGGCGATTACGATTGTCTCCAACAAATGCCTGTCTATCATGAAGCACGACAAGTATTGTAGCGAATACATTATTACTGCTGAACTGAAGTAAGCGTTAACGAGAATGACCCTGTCATTATAAATAATGACAGGGTCATTCTCGTTAACGCTTACTTCCCAGGTAAAGCCGATACCGAAAGGTTCATAGGTAAGCTACAAAACATTGTGAATGCTTTTAATGGTTTAAATATAATAATCGCAGGTGATCTTAATGCTCACTCCCCTGCTTGGGGTGGGGAGCGCCTCGACCCTAGAGGTGGTCTTCTGGAGGAGTTCTTTGCCTCCAATAACCTCCACATCGTCAACGATCCTTTTTTGCCACCAACCTTTACCTCTAGCAGAGGTAAGAGTTGGATTGACGTCACCTGCTGCAGTGAGGGTTTCCTACCATGCATCATCAATTGGAGGATCTTGGATGAGGACAGTATTAGTGAGCATTCCTATATTGCCTATGACTTAGTGGGTACAGGTCAAGACATCACTACACGTTTTGGTAAAAGACCCAGATTTGCAGTCTCTAGGGCTGACTGGGAAGGAATGGAATACTTCTTAAAAGATCACCTCACTCATAATTATTCCCAAGATATGGGAATAATTATGAGGCTAGGTCTCAGATTAACGGCAATATAAGCACTATAAATGTGGCCTGTAACACTTACATACCAATTAAAAGGTACAAGAATAAAAGTGTCCCATGGTGGACAACTGAGTTGACTAACCTCCGGCACACATGCAGAAGACTTAGGAAAAGGTATCAGCAATGTAGGGATGAGGACACAAGGCTTACACATAAGAACGCCTACCTGCAAAGTCAACGTATTTATAAGCAGACGATTAAAGAAGAAAAAACCAAGAGTTGGAGAGATTTTTGCTCCAAACTATCTGGGAATCCTTGGGGCTACGTTACACGTAGGTGTACAAATAAGCTACGTAAAACACAGATTTTAACCTCACCCAATGAACAGAATGAACCAGAGTCACTATTAGATACCCTACAAGCTAAACTGGATAATTTTTGCTTAAACGACAACCAAAACGAAGATACTGATTGGCAAAAGCAGCTACGGAAAGACACCTATAAGTTAGAAAACACTGATAATATCACCCCATTTACTATGGAAGAAATTCGCTACACAATCAACACTATGGGTAGGGGCAAAGCCCCTGGCCCTGATGAGATCACTGCGGAAGTTCTTCTCAATTTGTGGAATATTATACCACAACATCTGTTTAATATGTACAACGCATGCCTCCTTCATTCCATTTTCCCGGACGACTGGAAAATCGCCAGGGTAATCCCAGTGCCCAAATCAGGTTCAGCAACTGAGGTCAGGCCAATTTCCTTATTATCCATCATGGGTAAAGTCCTCGAAAAGCTAATAGCAAACAGGCTGACCTGGTATATTGAAAAAGAAAAGTGCATTAGTGACACACAGTTTGGCTTCCGGATGCAGAAATCTGCTGAAGATGCCATCCACCAGGTGGTAAATCATATCCAGCAGCTTTTAGAAGAACACAAATATGTGCTTGGGGTCAGCCTGGACATCTTGAAGGCTTTCGATAGTGCCTGGTGGCCCCTGGTTACCTACCAGCTGTGCAACATCAACTGCCCAAAGAATATTCTCCAACTATTACATGATTATTTCAGAAACAGGAAAGCCATCTTAGAATACGAACAGCATTCTGTCATCAAGAATGTTCACAGAGGATGCCCACAGGGGTCGGTGTGTGAGCCATTGTTATGGAATATTACTTTCGACGCATTTCTGAAAAACAACTTCGGGCAGGATTTCTGCTTCGCTTATGCTGATGACGTGATGTTGCTTCTGGGGGGCAGGTCCAGAGCTGACCTGGAAGCCAGAGGAAATACCGTATTAAACCGTGTCTATAACTGGGGGATTGAACACAAATTGTGCTTCAATCCGGGGAAAACTAAAGGTATTGTGTTCAACAAGTCGGGCAAACAGAACTTGTATCTGAGGCCGCCGCACCTGAAAATGAATGAACGCACTATTAAGATTGAAAAATCGCTCAAGTATTTAGGTGTTTACTTAGACTTCAGGCTGTCTTGGGACAGACACGTCGAATATGTGTCCTCCCGTACAGGCATCATCATGAACTCCTTTGCCCAAGTGGCAAAAAGGGATTGGAGGATGACTAGTAATGCCATGGCCATCGTATATGACAGTATCTACCTGCCATTCATAACCTACGCCTGCGGCACCTGGGGTTGGTCCACTAAGAAAGTGCATACGAAGAGAAAACTGATTTCTTCACAGAGATGGGTACTGTTACTAATTACTAAATCTTTTCGTACTGTAAGCAATTGGTGTCTCCAGGTGCTCGCTAGAAGACCACCGATAGACTTGGAAATCGCTCAAAAAGAAAAGTATCAGCAAATTAAATGGGGCAGCACCATTAACATCTCTAACGACACTATTCACCATGAGGACATAGAATGGACCTTCCCATTCAATGAAACTCTTTTTCCAATCGGACAGATAACCAACACTAAGATGGACAATGACGACACCAGTATTAACATCTATACTGACGGATCAAGAATAAATAACTCAGTTGGCTGTGGTCTTGTAATATATGAGAACACTACTGAACTCTCATACCAGACTTACCGCCTTGATGATAAATGCACGGTGTTCCAGGCAGAACTCTTTGCCATTTGGAAAGCCGTCGAGCACATTAATAGGAACTACGATAATATCACTGCCACCATCCATACCGATTCCCTTTCGGCCTACAGGCTCATTAATAGCCCAAAATTACACCCGCTGGCTGAATACATCAGGAATGCGCTGCGGATGTCTTCGTGCAAAATCCAAATTACATGGGTCAGAGCCCATCAGGGGGTGGTTGGCAATGAGAGGGCCGACTCTCTTGCCAAAACTGCCACTACAATGGATAAGAACCAGATAGCCTACAGGAAAATAAGCCAACGAACCCTTCGCAGCATGCTTTGGTCTGACACTGTACAACACTGGCAATCCGACTGGGATCAAATCATGCAGCATGTCACCCATAACTTTATCCCTGACTTACAGCAGTACCTTGCTATAAGGTGGTACACCCCTGACTTCTATGTCAATCAAATTTTAACCGGACATGGGAAATTTGCTAATTACCTTGCGAGGTTTGCAAATGGCAACACTGATGTATGCCCCGTGTGCAACGTCAGGGATGGTCCAGAACACTACCTGTACAACTGCATAATTTTTGAAAGAGAAAGATTCGAGTTTAGTCTTCTACTAGACCACTTCAACATACCCTGGCCGTGTAAGCATCCCGACATCTGGTTAAACAAAGAAATCTACAAAGCCTTCAAAAACTTTGCCAAAAGGATCTACAGTGTAAACTATAACACCATCCACAGCTAATCGTCTCTCCGGCACCATGGTGCCTCTTCCTGCAGTACTTCTACACGCGAACTATGTGTGGCGTCCCTTTCGGACGTTTAAATATGCATTTTTTATATTTTGTACACTACACGCGAACTGTGTGTGGCGTCCTTTTCGGACGTTTTATGTAGGTTTACCCTATATTTTCTTGCTCACTCTTAGAATCTTTTGTACAAACTCTTCAATTGTAGTTATTGTTCATTGTAATCATACCTATTGTTTTCAAGCCCTGGTAATGCTTCTTGCGGGGCCAGGGCATGTACTTTAGTACCAATAAAATACATTGACTGACTGACTGACTGACTGCTGAGCTGTTCTGCGACGAAAACAAGCTTGAGCAACAGCGATGTCGAACGGTGCACACTCGGTAAGTAATCCTACAATTTTTTGTTTATAGCGTAGTTTATACGGATTATTTCCAAAAAAATATATACGTATTTTGGAAATGTTGAGTCAGATTAATCTAGAATCGATTAATTTTATAGAAGAAAACTTTTCAAACAGCCGGAGTCCGTAAAGTGCATACGTGTCGGGCTGTGATTGGCAAGGACTCGTAAGAAATCGATTCATAAAGGACAAAACGTATCTACCGTCTTATGGGGGGTAGACTGTAAATCATGAAAACATGTATATAAAAGTAAATGACCAAAGTATTTGATACATTCAGTAAAACTGGGAATTCCCTAGTTGGACCTAGCTATAATAGCTTTAGAAGTAAAAGGAAGGTTGGAAAGTTTATTTAAAACAAGAAAAATTTATATGTAATAATGTTATACAGTAGAACGTCAATTATCCAAATCAATTGGAGACTTGGGTTGTTTGGAAAATCAATATTTTGGATAACCGATTATGTATGAAAAAATATATTAACCTATCCCATGTTGAAATTTTTCTCCGTTGTGTGTCGCTTTGCATTGAATTTTCCTATATAACAGAGCAATGTCTTCAGCATACCTAATGTTACTGATAACACGTCTATTAATTTTTACACTTTAGTCTAAATTTAGTAAACACCCATAGGAAAAAACAGTATCAGGAATAAACTTTTTAGAAACATTTTATTTCTATAATGAGCAATTATTTCTTGTGACATTGTCACAATGCCAGGCTACAATTTTTAATCATATTTTTAATCTATTTAATTTAAAATACATGCTCTCCATTTCAAATTAGTACTGTAGTGTCTTGTCCCTGTGCATCATACTTTTCTGTCAGCAATGGAGTTGTGCTGGTCATCTACTAACTGCTTCCAGAGGAAAGTTTTGAATTGAAATAATGTGACTTCTGGTTTACATCTGAAGTTTGTTAATTGGGGCCTCCTGCTCCTAAGGTTTCCATATCTGGTCTCATTTTTCATCTATCTAACTCTATTCTCAGTGGAAATTTATAGGTCTACAATTTTTTCAACTTACTGCCCAATAACATTAATTCGGTAAACCTCACTGTGTTATGTACAAAATTTAATTATCATATCCTTAACTTATCATGACAGATTTTGTGAAAATAAAAATTCCAGTTTTTATGAGAAGCTATTAAATTTTATACTGTTTTTCTTTCATACTATAGTTACTGTATTTACTAGTAATCAGATTTTTCATCTATTAGTCAGTCATCTTTGTGTACTAGCTGCATACTGTACAATAAATTTTACAAATATAACCTTGTATGGACCATAGCCTATACTCAAGTTTTAGGTACAGTAACACACAGCTTAAAACACAAATTCAAAAATTCAGAACAGACTATATTTACTGTTTATAAAAATTTAATAAAATTAATTGCAATCAATTAGGACAGAATTTTAGATAAGTCAATAAATAATTTTATATATTTCTAGAAAATTTAATTTAATAATAAACATTTAATATTACAAAACTCAAACTATAAGACTAGTATTAAAAATTTTTTTAATTATGTAGAAATTTACTTACAAAATCCTTTAATTTCATGCCAACAATTGTAAAATGCCCAATGTGATAAGGACAGAATGCTGTAAATTAAATTTTTTAACTCTTAAATAAATAAATAAATAAAACAAGTTCAATTATATAAAAATATATTAGTTCTCCACAAATATAATATAATTAGACTAAAATGAAACTGCTTTCTTAAACTTTAAAATAATTAATATCAACATTCTAGCATTTTCACGCACATCCTTCCAACCAATCATTGCTTGCTCAGAAACACTAACACTTTTAATTAACCATAAAGCTAACTAGAATTGATATTAAAGCTTTAAATTTCAAGCAATTTCAGTTTGATCTAAAATGTAAATTTATTTATTTTACAATTTAATTAAAATTAAATTAAATTAATTAAAATAATTAATAGTTGCATTTTATTCGCCTGAAGACGACGGAAATACATTCATCGAAAGTGCTTGAATGAACGAAAAAATGATTAATAACGCTGAACATAGTGAGTTTTAACTATTAATTAATATTACTTGGCGTGAATAGCATATTAACCTATAATTAAAATAATTTAACAAAAAATAACATCCAGAAATAACTGATTATTATATTATTATATCATTTTTTAAAAAATGAATTTCAATGTATTTCAATATCACATGAAGATAAGTAACTGATGCTTGTGATATTACAAAGGATTTGTTTATGACCTTACACAAATACACACATCAGCCAAATGTCCGGGTAGTGTAACTGGTAACGCATTCACATGGTAAGCAAAAGTTGCAAGTTCAAGTTCCACTTCGAGCTAATTCTTTTCTTCCAGTTTAATCTAACTTATTTAATTAAATATTATAGTTATTAATTTTAATACAAGATGGTACCTAATGCCTCAGTCTAGCACCAAATTCATTTCTAATTCATCATCATTATATCCAAATTTCAGCCTGATCATTTACAACAGTGGTGGATGTATATTATGACCTTAATCCTACACAAATTTCTTGGAGATATACTGCCAGAAATTACCACTGTAACTTTGAATTTTGAAAATTATCTTTCTTCTTTTTCACATATGTTAAGTCACCAACAAAATGTCAAATATTATACAAACTGATTAACAAAGTGGGTTTAAACCATATTTTTAAATCCTCTTTAACATTCTTATGTATTTCTAAGTGTATTTGCTTTCTGTCTCCTTTGTGTTTTTGTTTTTCTTTATCTTTCTTTACCCTACTGTTGGCAACTTAGGCATGTTAGTAACCCCTGCATGCTAAAACTGATTAAATAGAATGAAAAGGAGAGATAAAATAGTCCAGAAAATGTAAGTTTGAGTCTGTATATACTGTATATACGAAAAGTAAAGCCCGGTGACGATAAAAAGGATTTGAGATTTTTGGCTTCTTTGACTAGAACTGTTAAAAGAGAAAAGAAAGGGTTGCTTCATTAAAAATCTTGTAATCATTGTGGAATTAGGAATTTTCAGAATAAAACTGTAAAACCTAATATGCAGAATAAAAGAAAATAGATATTGTGAGTAAAAGTTTTATATTTTTTTGATCAGTCAATTGGTCAATATTCTTCAAGGGCAATCTTAAGACCACATGGAAAACTCTACCATCATAATTATTACATTTGTTGTTACCGCTAAAAGTACCACAATAATCGAATCCACTATAATTGGAATAAATAATGCTCATAAAATGGGTGATCACTGCCAAGGATTTTTTAAATCTATTAATTAAATTTTATACATGAGGTAAAAAAGAAGTGTGTTAAAAATGTTAAGTAAAAATGAAGGTTCATTCAGAAAACAAGATTATTCCTTAATCTTTCTTTACATAAAAGAAGTATCATAGAATTATTCTTTCTTGGATAAAAATTGGTGTAGAGTTCTCGGGTGAAATTTTTTCTTTCTTTTTTCTTTGTGTAAAACTCAGTAGCAACAGATGGAGTTTTCAATTTCTTGATAAACTTTCATTGATTACTCAAGATTAAAATCACTCTTCAAAATTTTTTCTTTAAAAATTTCAGCAATTCTAAACATTTCATCCATTTCTTTCAGGGTAAATTCCTTTGGTGCCATGTCATTATCATCAATTTGAGCTTTGTTAACATGTTCTGGTGTAAGAAACCAAGTCCGAACGTTATTTTTATTTACTTTTATTTTGCTTATTATTCTATTTTTATTTGGGGCTTATGTTTTGTTAGGACGAAGTTTCCTCACCATTCACCTTAGTAACTTAAAAATAGAAGAAAAACCAACTCACCAACGAAAGAAAAGCGCCGTAGAAAACTCGCGCACACTTGCGCTTCCCAAGCGGAAAAAAGTAAGTCCGCACCGAGAAAAAGGGGGGGAAGACCCCACAACCCAGTTAGGAATCGCTAAACCTTAAAAGAATAAAGCATCCCGATAATTGTTAAAAAGAATAATGTAAAAGGTTAGCGAAGTATTGTCGGAAAATAATCTGCCAGATAAACAAGAAAAATTTAATGTTACAGATAAGTATGTAAATGAGGAGAGTGAGCTCATTCAGAATTGTGACGTCACCTCACACTATAAAGCCTCTAACTCAAGTGAAAACGAACGAGGTGAATTCCTGATAGCAACGAGCTTTGGTGAGCTTCGTAGCAGTGAACGAGAGAGGTGTCCGATAGGATTTTGAAGTTATTCGATTTGTGGATCGACGATTATAGAAAGTCTTGAGAGTTTGAGGAAATAGGTTCCTAGTATATTGAGGTGACGATTAGGATCTTTAATTTATAAGAATTATTGTTTATAAGTTAATTCTTTGATTTTGTCGAATTCCAAAGGGGAATAGAATTAAGTTAGAAATAGATTGATTTGAGTTTGTCGGATTGATTCTTGTTGAATTTCATTGAATAAATTATTGTTTGATTTTTACTAAATACTGTATAGAGTTTATTAATAGAAGTTTAATTAAATATTTGATTTTGTTATTGACAAACTTTGTCATTATTTAATTCGGTGCACGCTTAAAGTCCAGGCCTGGCACACTAACGCGAATCCGCGTAAAGTACCCGTTAGGGAACGGCTATTTCTGGCACACAGTAGTGTCGATAATCGTTGGAAAGTCGGAAAAATAATATAGTACTTTACACTCTCTCAAGATTAATTAGGTCTTCATTATCCAGCTCCATATCATGTGACTGAAGTATGTCCTGAACATCACCTTTTTCAATTGCTTTTAGTCCCAAGCTTAGTTATGTCATTGATCTTCTTAGCATTGTTCCAAAGATATAGAGTCTGCTATTCAGATCTTCAAATACCACTTTGTTTGATTGAGTGCATCGTCTGTGTTCAGGTGCAGAGCCCTTAGGTCTGCATTGATAGCATCTTGCCATCACTGCTTCGGTCTTCTGCAAGGCCAGTGGCCATTCACCTGTAGGTGGTAGGCAATGTTGGCAACTGTATCCGGGCTGATCATTGAACATGGCCAAACCAGTGCAGGCATCTCTCTCTCATTTTTGTCTCAATGGGCATGATGCCAAATTGTTGGCGTATCTTGTCATTGGTGATATGGTCAAGAAGGGATACACCAAGCATCCTGTGAGCCATGTGCATCTCCATGGAATGGAGACACCATTCAACTGCTTTCATTAATGGCCAACATTCAGAGCCATAGAGAGTGATGGGTCATACCATGGTCCAGTAGATTTTCGATTTTAGTTACATGGGCATCTTTTTGTCACAGAGAACACCTGTGACTTCTCTCCATCGTAGCCATGTCACATTCACCCTTGTTCGTACCTCATCAATGTCTCTGTCACTATGTAGGGTTGAACCGAGGTAGTGAAAAGTGTGCATTTTATACAAGTTATCATCATTGACCAGAATCGTGCCCACATTTGAAAAAATTTCTAGATATTCAGTATTCTTAGTGTTAAAGCACAAGCCAAAGCAACTAAGATGGTTGTGTTGTGTCATTGATAACATAGATTATTTTATTTTCAAATCCTTTAACATCATTTGCACAATGAAAAATAATCTGTTGCCATGTCACTCTCAGGTTGCTAGACATTATTCACTCCATGCTTCCTTAATATTCTCAATGCAATTTTTGATATTGAATGCCTTCCAGAATTATGTCAAAAGTCATAGCTTCATCTCCTGTAGGTCTTTTCTATTGCTTGTGAAAAAGTTCTTTGTAAGTAATATGCCTTAAATGATGCAATTACACCTTGATTCATTGGTTAAATAATGAAGTGGTATTAGATGGTAAATAAATAACTTTTACATTTTCACACAAATCATTCAGTGCTGTTAAATAACTGGGTGCATTATCTAATACCAACAAGATTTTAAAATCAATGACTTGCATACCTTTCAGCTTTAGGACAAAAGCAGTTTTTAAACTAATCCTCAAAAAATGTTCAACTGATGATGATCAATCTAATTAAGTCGAAAATGTTTCTGTTTCTTTAAAACTTGTTGCTGGAGTATATTTTAAGATACAAATTCTTATTTCTGTCATTCCCTTCAGTTTCAAAATTAGTTCAATCATATTTATATTTAATTAAATGTAGGAATTGTAAAAAAATACAACCACCAAATAAAAAATATTAAACTCAAAATTTTGCAATATTTGCATGATAATAATAAAGATATCATTAAATAACAAGTTTGTACATTCAATTCAATTTTTTAAACATTTTACATTGAACATATTGAAAACTGTTACATTAGAAAGAAGCAATAGTTTCAAATTTCAAAAATTCAAATTAATTCAACTGTATACAAAAGACAAAACATTTCTTAATTTAATGAAGATGAAAACTCTGTTTTCTTTATGAACAGAATTAGTTACTAAAACACATGATAATAAGAAAAAAATTTTAAATTATTAGTTTAACAATAATATACAGTGGGTGATCGGTTAATGAACATAATCTGTTCCAAGACTTTGTTCGCTATCCGAATTGTTTATTAACCGATTATCAATTTACCATATGTTTTTATGGGAATTTGATTAATTCATTCTGGAGACCCCAAAAATTAAAAAAATATATACTTTTTTACTACGTTTATTTATATATAATAATAAAAATACATATATACAAAGTCTTGCATTTTTATTAGTCATGTTTTTTCCGTTTGGGGGATTAAAGAATCTGTCTAATGTCAATTGCTTTTCTCTCTTCTTCAGGATTTTTCAGAAGTAATTAATAGCATTGTAATTGTAGAGATCCCTAAGCCTATTAATCTCAACCTGGTTTGGATGCCATTCTAAGACCATTGTTCTGACATCCTCCCACCTCTTCAAAAAATGTTTAATAGCAGATATCAGCATTAATTCTCTTTTTAAAAAAAAAAAAACATATCTCGCCAAGTTTCTTGGTGTTCTTCATTCATGATTTCACCAAGAAATCAAGAGTCGTCAGATTAGTTTCAGGTTCCATTTTTAACTCTTCGATGTTCTTTACTTCTCAGATGTGATTTTTGTTACTCCTTTAGCTGCTTGAGTCTTCTTGATTATACAGTATCTTTCTTAGATAAGATTGAACTGTGGTCTACTGTAGACCTGTTCGAGCCATACTGCCCAGCAACATCAGACATCTTCTGCCTACTCTACATTTGCTATTATACTCTCATGTTTCGAAAATAAAAGCTGATGCAAAACTTAACAAATGCCTGCCTGACAGTCTTGCGAATACTATGAAAGAGTTGTTTCTGTCAGAAAAATAAAAGGCTGGAATACAAGGGAAAGTTTCAAAGTTCAGAGCAATAACGTCTGATCAGTATATACTGGGTTGAGGGTCAATGTCAACATCTCTTGCACTCCAAAATGTTTCTAATTGTTGCCTGAAGACAAGGGAAGACCAATCGGTATTCATTATTTTACGTCACTTCTTCTTGTGTTTGTTCTGTGAGGTGTTCTTTGTCCGAACATAAAAATCTTTCGCGAAAGTATTAATTATCCGATTTGTTCATTAACTTAACTGTTCGTTAACCGATCACCCACTGTATTTTATTTATATATATATTAATTAATTTTTCTAATAGTACATAGAATGTATCAACTTACCAAATACCAAAATTAAAAGTGTATTTAAAGACACGACCCAAAACACATGTTCCTGAAATATAAAAAAGTTATATATATATAATAGTTCTGATAAAATCTGTTTGCATATAATTTAATTAGCAAAAAAATTATGTCATTTTTTCATTGGTAAGAAATATATATTTATTTATTAATTTTTATTTATTTAAATAATTTTCCATACGATTCTGCAACGGTTTGAATTATGTGCGATGTTGCAAATATGATGTAATACGGCGCATGCGTGGTACTGCTTCCTGTCAGTGACGTGACATATGATGTAACTCGCCATTTAATCACTATATATAACAACATTTGAAACGTGCAACACACCTACTCTGGAGCTGCCAAATATATGGATCGCCCTATACAAGCGATTAAACGGCGAGTTAATTCATATGTCACGTCACTGACAGGAAGCAGTACCACGCATGTGCCGTATTACATCATATTCGTAACATCGCACGTAATTCAAACCATTGCGGAATCGTATGGAAAATTATTTAATTTTAAATTTATGTGTTCTTCTATCGAACGTTCATGTTCGATTAAAACATTTTATTTATTTATTATGCATACTGGATGCAATCCTTGATTCTAGGAAAAATACCTTCTTCCAAAAAAACTTCTTCTAACCGATGCTCCACAGTGTACCCGAGGAAGGCCTATTAAGAAGGCCGAAAACGTTTGTACTCCAGTTAATAAGGCTAGAAATTAGTGAGAAAGGTTTTGTGCCGTTAGTCTTGGAAATAGTTCTAGCTACATATGCATAGTAGTGTAAAATGTAATATTTAAACTTTAACACTTGGGAGCATCTGTCAACAAAATATGAAAATACCAATAAATAAAACAATAATAAGCAAATTGCTTACCTAAAAAGAAAAGATAATTTAGTATCAGTGACACATCATTGACAGATGCTCTCAAACAACACCAGCAATGAAACCAAATTTATAGCAGAGGAAACACGCCCACTGGAAAGTATAATGCAGCAAAAAATTTCTTCTCATAATACTTTAAAATGCCCACATTTAGCCAAAATATGTCAAGCATCCACAGTTTCTTCCTCAACACAAAAATTACACAGTTCTCTCAAGTAATTATTTAAGAAATTCAGCAAATTACACCTAGCCTAAAAAGAAAAAATAATTTAGTATCGGTGACACAGCACTGACAGATGCTCCCCGGGAGGCTGTATATGAATATCATTGCAATTTTTATTTACTTTTTTCATATATCAATTTAAACAACAAAAATCTAAGTTTTATGATGTTTTATTACTATTTTTTTTCTTATAAAAGTAAAGTCAATGACTTAAAAATAAAAGAATTATATTCCAAATAAACATTTTAGATTCATTTAAACTGTCATCTTTACATCAGTTATAAGATAAAATTCTTAATTAGATTCATTTAGAACTTTTTATCTAAGAACTCAAATACAGCCATTACACAAGCCAAAAAACATTTCCACTGTCATAATGTTGATTTTCTCTCTATCAATGGCAAATGTTTCTTTTCTCCAATTATTTTTTCTTATAAATAATCATAAACACTGCTAAGTTAATGAATTCAAATAACAATTTATTAACAATGTAACATTTTCAACTCAACTTGATTCATCTTTGGCATATCAAAATATAAATAGAAATGCAAAGTCAAAAATCAAATATATAAATTTAAAATAATATAATGTTAAAAATTAAAACAAAAAACTAAAAAAATTAGAAATCATCATTTAATAGTACATACATTAATATATAAATTGTAGGTATTTGGAATCAAAAGTGAGCCAAATACAGTGGAACCTCGGTATACGTCTACTTTAGAATACGTCCAATTCGAAATACGTCCTGTTTGGACGAAACAAATTTTGCTCGGTATACGACTTTTGTTCGGTATACGACATAATTCAATTATATGCGCCATCAATGAACAAGTAGCACTATCGGTGTACTAGACCAGACTAGACGTTCGCGGTGCAACGGTTTATAACTTTGTTTAATTTCTTCTGATTTTAATTCGTAAGTAAAATTTTATTATTTTTATTAATCACGAATCGCAAAAAGGCAAATGAAAAGCGACAGAAAACTAAAAAAATGACTAGAATTACAATGGAACTGATGAAAGAGATTGTTGAGAAATACGAAGGTGGCACGCGTGTTCGAGATTTTAACTGTTGTTTACCGTATTCCGAGAACGACGATATGGACAATCGCGAAAAATAAAGACATTATTAAATCTGCTAACGTTGCGAAAGGGGTTAAATCAATTTCTAAACAGAGATCGAAGACATTAGATCATGTCGAGAAATTGCTTTTGCTTTGGATAACTGAAAAACAGTGCTGGAGACAGCGTATCGGAAGCAATTATTTGCGAGAAAGCTAAAAAGATACACGCTGATCTCACGAAAAATCAAGCAGGAACTAGCCAGGAAAGCGAGGTGTTTAAAGCCAGCCATTTTTTTTACACGAGAATGGATTAATCATTTTTACATTACTTCTTATGGGAAAGGGTGGTTTGGTATACGTCCAATTCGGTATAAGTCCAAACATCGGGAACGGATTAAGGTCGTATACCGAGGTTCCACTGTATATATAATCAAGATGAGTTGAAAATAATAATAATAATAAGGGTTATTTTTTTTCAACCTCCACTAACACCTGAAAAAAAATTGGAAGCATGTGAGACAGGAACAGAGTGCATTCCTATTGAGTAGTATATTTCCTCACCACTTAGCATCATGCCAAGCTATTTTAGACATTTGCTACTGCGCAATAAACAAGTAAACATGGTGCTGTCAACCCAGTCTCCAACCAATTGTGAAATACAAGCAGTAATTCGATTTCTACAGGCTGAAAAACCAAATGAAGGTGAAATTCATCAAAGAATGTGTAATGTGTATGGTGAGAACTTCATGAGCTATGAATGTGTGCATGAATGGTGTTTCATGAATTCAAACAAAGACATGACAATGTTTATGATGAAGGCAGTCAAGAACAGTGTGTGATGACCGACGATTTGATGGAGAAAGTGGATCAATTGGTGCAAGGCGGCTGTCAGCTCACAATTTCTGAGCTCAGACTAAGAGAGCCTCTTTTTTGCAGGCCCATTATGGGTTCGTCCAGGCCCACAATTAGATGTTGTATGGGCCAGGGTTGATCAGTGATGTCAGGCCAGTAAGCTGGGTTAATGCTGGAGACACCCATTTTAGTGCATTCAATGTTATCATGAGGTATTCGATTGATCGAGTTGATTTGATCGTCTAGGATGAGCCACCTTTGTGTGATTAAGCTGATGGTAAGCTGGATGGGCATTTTTCCAACCAGAAGTTGTAATGCAGAGGTGGGGCTGTAGAGTTAGCCCTACAGATATGAATAAGTTCTCTGCGTTTTTATGCTCAAAAATAATGAGCATAAAATATGATTTGGTATTTATATTAATACCAAATCATATTTTTGAGCATAGCCCCCATTTACATTTTCCTACTCTTGACATGGTATTAAAAAGTAGGTTTGTCCTATCACAGATGTACCGTACGTGAGGTATCCAGCTGAGCTTGTGATGTAGAATCAGACCCAAGTAAGGTGTGTTTCAAATTTATACGGACACAAAAAAATTGAAGTGAAACCCAAATTTTCTGCATTAAGTGACAAATGTTTTATTAAAAATAACATGGATTTACATGTTTCCACACTGCAAAATAAAAATTTTAATCAAACATTAACATTTTGTCACTGAAAAAATATTTTTGAAAATTTTGTACAAAAAAACTGTTACATATTTATGCGGACAGGCACTCATTTTATGACTTAAACAGAATATTGTTTAGTTTCAAGCATTGAAATATGCAAATCAGCTTACATATCTAATAGTAATACAAATTCTTTATGTTGTTCAATGTTCTAAAATGGGTAGAACAAAGAATTTGTTTGATTATGAAAAAGAGCAGATTGATCCCTATAAATCACAAGGCGAGTCAATAGGAAAAATTGCAGCATATATAAATCATCCAAAATCAACAGTTGGTGATTATTTATCAAAAAGACGTGGCTAGGATGTACCAAACTTCAAGATAGGTCCAAAACCCAAGCTTATACCTCGAGATTGAAGACAAATCATCAAGGTTTGCTCCACAAAACAAACATCAGTAAGAAAAATAAAACAAGAATTAGACTTACCTTGTAGCAGCACAACAGTGTGGAGAGTTTTAAATAAATCTCCAACGTTAAAATTCAGAAAAAAAGCTATAATGCCACCACTTTCATTAAAGCACAAAAGTGACAGACTTGATTGGGCACAAAAACACATGACATGGTCCAAAGAATGGATTGAAGTTTTGTTCAGTGATGAAAAAAAATTCAACTTAGATGGTCCAGACGGTTGGAAGTATTATTGGCACGATTTAATAACCAAAAAACAAATATTTTCAAAACGCCAAATGGGTGGGGATCAATAATGGTGTGGGGTGCGTTTTGATTCAATGGAACCATAGATTTAGCACTTATAACTCATAGAATAAATTAAAAGAAGTATCGAGGAATGCTTGAAGATCATTTATTGGAAGCTGGACCAAATATTTGTGGACCAAATTGGATCTTTCAACAAGACAATGCCCCTGTGCATGCCTCTAAACCAACAAAAATGTGGTTTAAACATAAAAATATTAATCTGATGACATGGCCTGCTAGAAGTCTCAACCTGAATCCGATAGAAAATCTTTGGAGGATAATGGTTCGCAACATTCTTCAACATGGGTATACAAAAGATGATGTCATGGTATAATGTCTGCCTGAATCATCAAGGCAATTATATGGAAAAATAGGTCAAGACTGTAACTACCTTCTACAAAATAAAGTGGTTTTGTTCTTCATTCTTGTTTTTTTATTCTGGGTCGGTGGAGGTTGAAAAAAAATAATAACTGTCAAGAAGGCCTATCAAACAGGGACAAGATAATTCAAGTTTTCACTCATTGGAATACATTTTCTGAAAAAGGTCAGTTAGCAAGTCATCCTGGACAAGTTGAGACAGGTATGCCAACCAAGGCAGACCCGAAGGAGAACTACCCATCCAGTTCCAGATTGGTCAGCCAACAGATCTAAAAATTAGATATAAGGCAACATGACTGTTGGAAGAGGGAAACAAGCTTGGCCTAAGACTATGTTGTGAGAAGCAAGCAAAAAATATTGCTATATATATTGTAAATAGTTGTCAAATAAACAAACTTAATCTGAGTTCAAGGAGTCTTAAGGTGTTCTTTCTGACAGACACAAATCCAGAAATCGGACAGCACAATCCAAAATTCACTGTAACCCTTGTAATAAGCGTAGAGCCCAAATGGTTAAGAGTTGAAAGTTGAAATTTGGAACACAATTAGAGTACGCCATGAGAATGCACACTAAGAACAGATTTTTGAAATTCCCCCTATGGGAAAGAGAAAGCATTAAGGATACCCTGAAGAATTCTGCTTCTACTGTACTATATTAAATGTGTTTTTTTTTTTTTTTTTTGTTTTTGCAGGGAATTGAACATAATTTTAGACCCATCTAAAAATTTCTAATCAGCCTCGGAATAGGGAGACCTAATTCTTGAACCCAGTGAAAATGGATAAGATCAGCTATAGAATTATAAAGGTTCTTACATAAGAGTTTATCACACTGAATGACCAATCAAACATTTTAAAAATTCTTTATTCCTCTATTGTACACAATTTAAAAAATTTTAGAATGTGTGAGATTGGTCACTTGATGTGATAAACTCTTACGTAAGATAACTGTTGTAAATATAAATTGAATGCTATAATATAATATAGCAGAAGGGCAGTACGAATTAGCAGTACAAAATAATTTAATAATCTTAATCTTTGCTGTTGTTATTTTTTGCCTGAGCTACACCAGACTCATCTGCTTGTTTGTTAATAATCATATTGTAACAAGATGAAAAATTAGCCACATTCATACACAACTTACATTGTAAACATCTGTCACTGACAATCTGAAAAGTATTGCCAAGCACATGTATGTAAATCTGTTCAAGTAATCTTAATCTTAAGAGTATTACATCCCATACATCTCTAATCAGAGCCAGTCCATTCCAACTTGCATAAGTGAACATGTCTAATTAACTAATGCACAACAAAATAATGCTATTTTGTGCAATGTGATACTACAGTTTGAAGAAAACATTCTTTTAATCCAGTAGCGAGAGAATGATGCATAAAAACCACACAATAGTGATTGCTGTCATAACAATATAAATACAGTCGACCCCCCTATAAGATCGTTGATTTTTCCGTTTTATCTGAATTACATGTTGTACGAGTCACTTAGATTTTACAAATATGTGAGCCGTTCACAGCCCGGCACACGTATTTGTAAAATCTAAGTGACTCGTACAACATGAAATTCATATAAAACAGAAAAATCAACGATCTTATAGGGGGGTCGACTGTAAACCAAATAAATGTTTATGTACATCTCCAATCTTATCTTTGTTTGGCCTTATTAACTTCATAACTAAAGGTTTCTTATAACCAAAATGACTATAGTAAATTATGGTTTTTAAAAGAGAATTTTAATACTAAAGACAGAATTAGTCTAAGACTAATGCATGAGAAACCTCATTATTATTGCAGGAATCACTCCCTCTTATTAAATCCTTCAATAGGTTAATATGAGTATGCATTGGTTAATTTTTGACTATCTTACTAATTGTTAAAATTATGCTTTTACATCAATACATATATGTACCATACATACATATTGTCTAAACATAAATACTTACCTAAAATCAGTTAGATATCTTAAAATAACAACACTTAAAAATTATTTCTCAACTTAGAAATTTTATAAATCTATGAGCACCAAGTTTTTGGCTCTATGGAGGACTTGTATCCTCCATACAGCCATTATCACACACTATTGATGTTGTTGGAGCAATTACACAGAAGTGGTAGACAGGTTTATTATGATGATGTTATGCAATATTAAAAACTGAAATAAGTACTACCAAACACAAATTATACAAACATTTAGAAATTATCAAAATCTATGATAATATAAGAATAAACAAAAACAAAGGGAATACAACTATATCCCATCTGGCACACCTACTTAAACATCTGAAACTTATTAGACAGCAGATAATACTTTTATCATCAAAACTGAATACCACCCTACAGTAATATCACTTCTATAGTAGAAAACACTGTTTGTACAAGCTAACTGATTGCAAAAATGTATGTAACCTTTCTGAAAACAGTTCTTACTTTTGTAACTGTGATCTTGTTTATAACTTTGTATTAGGGTCATTTCCATAGTTTATTCACTTCATAATTAATTTCACTAAACGACAATTATAATTTCTAATTGCTATTACTATGGAAAACATAATACATCATCTGTGAAAATATTAAAAATGAAGTCATCAATGCATTAGCAACAAAATAAAATGTACCTTTTATGTATGTATAAAAAGACATTATTTTGAACTAGCTTAATCATAAACCCAAATGATTCTAATGAATAACCACTTGTGTTTTTTCGGAGGCCTGTAAACCCACCAAATTGTAACAAATACGTCTGAAGGACAGACAGCCTGCCTGAAATGCATACTGTTGTCATAATAAACCTGTGTATACCCACTTCTATGTGATTGCTCTGACAATGTCAATAGTGTGTGATAAGTCTTCCTTATAGCATGTAATAAGTGGTCCCATTCAGCTTTGACTTCTTGGGGGTAAATAAGACCATGCAAGATTGATACAAGTAGTTTGTGACAAAAAGCTCCTTTGATACGCAGAAGCCTGGCATATCTGCAAAACCAACCAAAAAGGGCAATCTATCAACTTCCGAGAAGCAAGTAAAGTATCGGTAGCTTGGCAATCAAGCGTATTGTAAGCGTCAAGAACGGTGGCTAAGCAACAGCATACTTAGGGCAGAACCCTTTAATGTTTTTGCCCAACTCATTTCTTTATGTTTTTGCTTTTCTTTGCATTTTTATTTTATTTTTTTATTGTTTATCTTGAACATCATATTATTTTTTAACATGCTAATATTTATTGTGTTTATTTAAGGTTAGCCTATTGTAGAGATGGCACACTTAATTTCACTAGAATATCTTTTAAAAATGTTCCAAAATGCATTTATCGTTAATGCAAATTTTCTAAGAGTTCGATTTTTTTCCATTTATTCTTGATAAAGGTCATTAAATATTACCAAAAACGTTTGAACTTAATAAACATGGCTGCACATTTACAAAGTGTTTTGAGTGTGTTTTGTTAATTAATTAATTAATTAAATTATTAATTTAATTAGATTCATTTAGAAATTTTCATCTCATAACTCAAATAGTGCAATTAAACAAGTACAGAGATGTGTCCAAAGATATGTATCAATTTAAACCAAATTTAATAAATAAACTAAACAATATAAATTAAGACAGAAATATGATAGATTTTTTAATGTTAGCATTCATTTTTTTAATCATAACATTTGAAAACTTGACAAATTTAACTATTATTTATAAACTGTAATTAAAAATTAATGTTAATAAATAAACTTACCAAAAATATGAGTGATCCATCCAAACCCAGAAGCTGTTCATAAAATAGAAGAGAGTTTTATTATTAAGATATATTTAAACTTATGGAAAATTCTTACTTATTTAAAATATAACTTACATACTTTTTCCCAAGTCAATTCTTCTGCAGCTCTGTCCCATTCTATAGGATTCCAATTTATGTCATCTAATAATGTAATTATATAATAAAATTATAAACATTTCAAAAATATCAAAATAAAGACACACAAATTTAATTTCTATCTCAATTATTCTATTAATTATTTTTTTACTTATCAAAACTTTCATTTATATTTTAAAATGTAAGTAATTTTAAGTAGCCCAAGATACTTAAAATTACTTACATTTTAAAATATTAAAATGTAAGTAAATTTGGCTATAATATTTTAAAATATTATAGCCAAAGATTGCAGTGCCACAGCACTAGCGAAAATTTAAATTTGCTGACTGGAATTCTTTCGGATAATCAACACTCTACTGTAATAACGCTAATAAGTAATAATAATGTGATAAAATAACAACATAATAATGTTACACAAAAAACTAAAACTGAACTAAAATTTCTAAGGATTGAACTTACATTAGCTAATTCTAGGGCTTAGTGTCTTATTCACTCAGCCATTGCCACTCTAGGATATGAAAGTTCCAAACACTTATAAGCAAAACACTAAATTTTCAAAGGCCCATGTTTTGGAAATGTTTGAAAAGTGGCTTCTATTATTGAAATCAGGAGCTATTTTTGTTTAAGACTACGTGCACACCAAGTTTCGTTTGAATTGGAGACCCAAACGTCTGGCCCTCACCTTGTAAGTGACAGTTTAACATGTTACTTTTGCTTTCCAGACTCCAAACTAATAAGGCTATCAGTACCTGCATTAATTAGTAAGTAAAACTGATGGCAATAAATAATTTTAGCGGCAAAAGAAAATTTAAAACTGGCAAAATGATGGCAATATTCTAAAAATTTTCCAGAGCAACCCCTGTAACACATCACTCAATAAGTATCTGGTCTAACTAAGATAAACAATTTTTTTTTAGAAATTTGACTTTATTCATCAACATACTCTCCCTTCAAGTGTGATACATTCGTTCCAATGCTCCTTTAACTTTTCAATGCCTTTTTTGTAGAACGATTTGTCTTTGCTCTCAAAATAGACCTCAGTTTCAGCAATCACTTCTTCATTTGAGTCAAATTTCTTTTCCTGGAGCATCTTTTTGATGTCTACAAAAAGCCAGTAGTCACTGGGGGCCAGATCTGGAGAGTATGGTGGGTGAGGAAGTAATTAAGCGTAATTCATTCAATTTAACCATCGTTTTCATTAACTTGTGACACAGGGCATTGTCTTGGTGGAACAGCACTTTTTTCTTTTGCATGTGAGGGTGTTTTTTCTTGATTTCTACACATAATTGATCCAATAATGCCATGTAATATTTGCTTTCTCAAGATAGTTGATGAACAAAATACCATGCACGTCCCAAAATATGGACACCATAACCTTGCCAGCTGATTTTTTGGTCACTTTGGTCATGCCATTGGACTTGCCAGTTCTTGGTCACTTTGGTCAACTTTCACCAGATGCTGTCCACTCAGCTGATGATCTTTTTGATTCAGGTGTGTAGTATTGGATCCATGTTTCATCCATTGTCACATACTGATGCAAGAAACCTTTTTTATCTCACTTGAACAGCTCCAAACAGGGCTCTGAATCATTAATGCATTGTTGTTTTCGGTCCGGTGTGAGCAAATGTGGCACCCACTTCAAAAGCAATTTACGCGTGCTCATATTTTCATGTAAAATTGTAAACACACTACCTTCTGATAACTTTAAGGTGTCAGCTATTTCATGCTAAACTAATTGTCAGAATTTCATGAAATCTTGATACATATCATTTGAAGGTTGGTACTATCCAGAAATCATATGGGTCTGTCAAAAGTGTTGCCATATATGACCGGACCGGAGACTTCTTGAGTGATGTGTTACATACTGTACATCTATCACTGCCTATCTATGCAGGTTTGAACATAAACAAAATCTCTCTGCTAAATGCAATAACTTGTCTAAAATATGACACCAGACGAGTTGTGCATCTAATCAACAATTTAATTCTGTTTTGTACATGATGTGAAGTGCATACAACAAATTTTCCAAGGTTTGAACAGAAAGTTGTATAATTTTTTTTTATTGTTACAAAGATAAGAGTATGTTACGTAAGTATATTGGAATACATTTGATATCTTCTTGTATATTAAACTCATAAGTAAAATTATACTGTGGCCGTCAGCCATATTGTTATAGACTATGTATTTTAGTTATATTTTATATTTTCTTTATATTCTGTTCTTCCCTTTTTGTCATAATTTCCTTCTAGAAACTTCTATATTAACTCTTATTGCCTTAAGGAGGGATTATCTCTTCTTAGAACTCTTGGTAGAACAAAAGGATAGGGGGATTATTGTTTCTCTGAATTTTGGAAAAAACAAAAGAGAGGAGGAAACATCAGGCAAAACTGAAGAGCCATTCTTGATCAAGATCTCAGAGCAGACGGAAGAACAGGGCAGTGCTCTGGACTTGAGAAAGGAAAAACAAGGACTGCGGAGTCGAAGAAAGCCATAGAGGTTGATAAAATAGAATGAATTACAACTACAATACTTCTGTTAAAGTCAATTTATTTAATAGTTTTATTATATAATATTTACCAATATTTTATTTTATTATTTATTTATTATTACTTAAAATTTTACCCTTACATCTTAAATAATTAATTGATTTGAGTGTTACTTTGTAATTTTAGTCCATTTTCAAATTAAAATAAATTATTTCTTTGCAAAAAACAAGAAACAAAAGTTTTTATGAATAAATAGTGGTTTTTTGCAAAGAAATAATTTCTTTTATTTTCTTGTATCTGAAATTTTTGCCCTTTTTTACAGATAAAAATATGAGTGAGCCAAAGAAAAAATGCACATTTTTGCCCTTTTTTACAGATAATAATATGAGTGAGCCAAAGAAAAAATGCACACAAATATAGTGTTAAATATTTAAAATATGGCTTTATTCCATTACCAACAAATAGTACTTTACATATGTGCCCTCTATGCAATAAAACTTTGTCAAACAAATCAATGAAATCTTCTAAGCTTAAGGAACATTTGACAAAAGTCCATAGCGACAAAAAAGATTAAGATTTAACTTTTTTTAAAACAATCAAAGAAAAATATTTGAAAACACTGTCACTAAAACAAGTCTTTGTGACAAAATCTGAGTGAGACAATGATGGACTGCGTGCTTCTTATAACATTTCTTTACTGATAGCAAAGTCGGGAAAGCCACACACCATTGGTGAAGAACTCATTCTACCAGCTGTAAATGAAGTAATATGCACCATGCTGCATAAACCACTTCTGATATTTTAAAAGAATTCCACTGAGTAATAATACAGTGCAAAGAAGGATTGATGAAATGGCTGTCCATAGAAAATTCTTTATGTGAGTACTTAAAAACATCTGAATTCTCTATACAGCTTGATGAGGCAACTTTGCCAAGAAACGAAGCATTACTTTTAGCTTATGTAAGATTTGTAAAAGATAAGAATATTTCCCAAGAATTGTTATTTGCCAAATGTTTGGAAACTGATACAAAAAATGAAACAATATTTAATAAATTAAAAACATTTTTTGATGCAAAAGATATACCCTTGAGTAATATCCTCTCCATTGCTACTGACGGTGCTCTGGCAATGGTAGGACGACACCGAGGCTTTCTGGTATACTCGAAACAAGCTATGCCTAATATATTATCTGTACATTGTGTCATTCACCGACACCATTTAGTCGCCAAAAACCTTAGTGAATGCTTGCATGGCTCACTAGATTATGTCATTCAGGCAGTCAATAAAATCAAAAGGAACACCTTAAATGAGAAATTATTTGCTCAACTTTGTTTAGAAAATGATGAAGATTATAATCGTTTACTACTTAACACAGAAGTTCGTTGGTTATCTAAAGGTGCATGTTTGGATCGATTTTATGCACTCTTTGATTCAGTGTTGGAATTCCTAGACAGCAAAGACAATGATTTGCAGCTCAATTTAATTAATTCAAAAAATGACATAGCATATATGACTTATTTGCCAAATTTAACAAAACCAATTTGAAGTTACAAGGCAATCAATTAAATTTAATCAACACTAAAAGTATAATATCTGCATTTGTTGCAAAACTCTTTTTATACAAACAAAACTTGGGGAGAGGAGAATGCTCTCAGTTTCCAAATCTTTCGAAATTGCAAAAACAAGATGATGATTTGCTTGTTTATTGTCAACACTTAATGGCTCTTCATTCTGACCTCAGCCAAAGATTTGAAGATATTCTTCACTTGGCCATCCCCGATTGGGTGTTGGAACGTTTTGCATGTAGACCCACAAACTCAGATGAAGCCATACTAATACAGGAGAAACTTATTGAATTATCCACAAATAAGGAGCTGAAACCAATGTTTGAACAAAGATATCACAAATTCTGGTTACAAAAACAGATACCAATTTTATATCCTGCATTATGGACCACTGTACAGAATCTGTTGATTGCTTTCCCATCTTCCTATTTAGTAGAACATGGATTTAGTGCAGTTATGAACCTCATCACAAAAAAAGAAATTGACTACAAATTAGTACTTGTGGAGACTTACGAATGTTACTCACAAACATCGAGCCGAACATAAATAATCTCATATCATCCCATCAGATTCACTCATCTCATTAAAAAATAATGTGCTTTAGTATTTTAAAACAAAATTTATAGTTTGAATAAATATTACTTTAATATAAAAAATGTTTTATTTATACTTTATTTTTACGTCACCATTCACCATCCAAGACATTAAAGTTAAATTTGAAATTTTGCTATAATGCAGTTGTATAGAGTTATTTCACTTGGGGTTCATGGTCAGGTTTTTGCTATGAAAAGGGGTCCGTGGGCATAAGTTTGGGAACCACTGCCCTAGACCATCTCTGATGCAGCATTAACTGATTTCCCCCCATAAGTCAATGAACTCACATATGCAATGGATAATAAAGTGCACACCTTCCTTGACAAGACTACCATCATCAAGAGAACAAAACATGCCTGACTCCATCAACATACTAGAAGCATTAGAAATATTTAAATCTGACATAAAGGGCCACCGCATAAATTTTGAATACAAAAAACAACGATCACATGCATAGATATCTTTATATGATCACATGATCAAATATGACGTAACAATATGATGTAGGGACAGTATAATAAAAAGTTATTGATTATAGTTATATAGTTACCACAGTGCCAGTGATATAGGTACTGCATAACAGCAAAGGAAAAAATAACAAAGGGAAAGCATCATAGTGCCTGACTGGCACTGTGATGCTTTCCCTTTGTGCTAATAATATTAGTAATAATAATAATAATGATGTATATTACTAATACAAAATTAAAAATAATAATTAATTTTTGTAAAAAATGAAAAATTTAGGATATTAGACTTCTACAATAGCTACATTTGCCAACAATTACTACAGTCATATTACTTATTCAAAGGTTTGTGTCCATAAGAAAGACATAAAGACATGTTTATAAGAAAAATAAACTAATGCTGTAAGGTGTGCAGGCCTTAGAAGAAAGTGTTCAATGTCAAGCCTGTACATCACATGTTTATGAGGTCAAAAGCATTAAAACATCAAAGAAATTTAAATAGAAATTTTCATTATTTCACACAAATCCACAGTAAAAATAAAAACACATATGTATATAGGCTGAGTTCATTAATGTAATATTAGCCTAATATTTAATTTTTCCGAGAACTTTGTGAGAAATTTTAAATTCCACTTTTCTGGATATCCAAAATCCCCAGAAAAGTTAATAAATAGAAATTGCTAAATTCACTAACTTAAAAAAGTTATTTACCTTGGCCACCATTATTTGCATTATTTCCTATATTTTCACCAATTTCCCCATTAGGAACGGCATCTGCCAAACCATCCATTACATTCGGTGCATTATTGTTTTCTGCAGGAACTTGAATTCCTGGTTCATTCTACAAAAATTGTAACCTTCATTTTAAAAAATGGTAACATTGTAGAAACTACTAACAAATACTTATCATTCATAATTTATGTGAAAAAGTTCTATTGAAAATTAGAATAACATTCAAGTAAACATAAGTTAATCTGATCAATGCTTTAAACTATTCTTTAAGCATGTACTGTATGCAGGAACTGCTTTATTTTCAATGTTAATATAGTAAAATAAAATATAAAATTATGCTGTATAAAAAAGTTTTGTTAACTAAAAATTTGATCATCTAATACATCTATACTAATATTATAAAGAGGTAATGTTTGTATGTATGTATATTAGTTTGTATGCAGCAGGTAATCTCCGAAACTACTCATCCGATTTCAAAAATTCTTTCACCAATATTTAGAATGGAACTTCAGGGTGGACATAGGCTGTATATTATTCCGTTAAACATGGGGGATGGACAGTTCTTTACAGTAAGCCTTACGGAAAAGGTTACCATAAAGAACTCTGCTTCTATTTATACTATTTTAGATGCGGTTTTTTCCGTTTTTGATTGCGTTTTAATAGAGTACGTCAACAGAATGTACACTAAGAAGGGATTTTTCGATATTCCCCCGCGGGGGAGAGAGACAGGATTAAGGCTTACTCTGAAAAACTTGGCTTCTATTATACTATTTTAGATGCGGGTTTTTGCGTTTTTGATTGCATTTTAATAGGGTACGTCAACAGAATGTACACTAAGAAAAAATTTTTCAAAAAATTTTCCCCCACGGGGAAGTATTATACATTTATAATAGATACATTTTGAGCCACAACAAGGCGTGGCGGGGTCTGCTAGTCTATCAATAAAGTATGTCATTTATTATCACATAACATAGTTTCTATTCCTAGCAAGTCATTTTTGTATTTATTTTACTTATAATAAAATTTCACTGAATAAAGAATTTAATTTTGGTAGGAAAAAACCATTTTACAAAATACTTTTAAATGACATTTTTTAAAGTAAAATTTTTCAAAATGATTTTTTTCCACCAAATAGAAAGCTGATTATTCACTGAAATTATACTGTATAATGTCAAGTTTTCTGGATTTTATTTTTAATGAAATATATTTTACTTCAAAGTGTGAAGCTATTTCAGTTTTCATTAAAAACATTTTTTACTATATTTCAAAAAACTGGGTACTTAATTATATAACACTCACCAAATAAACCATCACCAGTTCATAACCAAACAGAAAAATTCTTTCTATGAACATTTTCATCTATATGTAATAGACATCCTCAGGTATTGATGATTACATATAGATGAAAACATTTGTAGAAAGAATTTTTCTGGTTGGTTATGAACTAATGATGGTTTATTTGATGAGTGTTATATAACATTTTTTACTTTCTTATACCAAGTTTTCTGGTCAAAGAAAGCAGATTCTATAACCTATTTTTCAGTCAGTTATAGAATCTGTCTTCAACATTACAAAAAAAATTCATGCTTTAATCATGAATACTTTTGATAATTGTCATGTTATCTTCATCAGACAAATAAAACAGAAATGAAATAACAATTAAAATTTAAGTGTGGTAGATGCTTTTTTCCCCTCCCATCTTTTTTTTACAAAAATGATAGTGTTAAAATTAAAAACAAAATATAATGAACAAACTTGAATAAAATGAAAAATTAATTAATTAAAAAAATCAAACATCTGTTGCATTTAAATTTGAATAACTGTCATTCCATTTCCATTCTATTCACCCAATGACTATAATGACCAAAATGTACTTTTGATTAGTGTGTGAGTTTTTGAGTCAATTTTATTATTAACACCAAAGATGAGTATATCTCATAAGAGATATATTTTGTTCTGGATCTGTAATATCTTTAATCTACCAAGACTTATATTCTTGTGGAAATTATTATAAAATAACGAAAAGAAATTTTTAATTATAACATTTTCTTAAGGTAAAACTGCTGTATAGGAACCTTTCAATACTGATTTTAATAGGACAGACATAACTTAAAAGAAAAACAGTTTCATTTGTAACATAAATACGGCAGTTTTACCTTAAGAAAGTTTTAAAATTCTAAAAAAATTTCTCGTATTTCATATTGAAAAATTACCACTTTGGTAACTTAAAACTCTTTTATGAAAGTTTTAAAAATATGGTATTTTCAGAAATTATGATATTTTTGATAAAAATTTACTGCAATTTTAATAAATACATAAGAAAGACATAAAGACATGTTTATAAGAAAAATAAACTAATGCTGTAAGGTGTGCAGGCCTTAGAAGAAAGTGTTCAATGTCAAGCCTGTACATCACATGTTTATGAGGTCAAAAGCATTAAAACATCAAAGAAATTTAAATAGAAATTTTCATTATTTCACACAAATCCACAGTAAAAATAAAAACACATATGTATATAGGCTGAGTTCATTAATGTAATATTAGCCTAATATTTAATTTTTCCGAGAACTTTGTGAGAAATTTTAAATTCCACTTTTCTGGATATCCAAAATCCCCAGAAAAGTTAATAAATAGAAATTGCTAAATTCACTAACTTAAAAAAGTTATTTACCTTGGCCACCATTATTTGCATTATTTCCTATATTTTCACCAATTTCCCCATTAGGAACGGCATCTGCCAAACCATCCATTACATTCGGTGCATTATTGTTTTCTGCAGGAACTTGAATTCCTGGTTCATTCTACAAAAATTGTAACCTTCATTTTAAAAAATGGTAACATTGTAGAAACTACTAACAAATACTTATCATTCATAATTTATGTGAAAAAGTTCTATTGAAAATTAGAATAACATTCAAGTAAACATAAGTTAATCTGATCAATGCTTTAAACTATTCTTTAAGCATGTACTGTATGCAGGAACTGCTTTATTTTCAATGTTAATATAGTAAAATAAAATATAAAATTATGCTGTATAAAAAAGTTTTGTTAACTAAAAATTTGATCATCTAATACATCTATACTAATATTATAAAGAGGTAATGTTTGTATGTATGTATATTAGTTTGTATGCAGCAGGTAATCTCCGAAACTACTCATCCGATTTCAAAAATTCTTTCACCAATATTTAGAATGGAACTTCAGGGTGGACNCTAAGAAGTGTTGGGAGACTATCCACATTTTGGATAAGATAATTGAATCCTTTTTCTTTTATAGGTAAGTTTGCTTGTTTTATTATGTCTCAAGGCAGAAAGAGGAAGACTTATTCACCAACTATATCGGAGAGAACACCAAGTAGACCTGGAAGGAGTAGTTTAGGTCAGGAGGAGGAGGTTACAGAATTACTGCAAGATTCGAATTTTGATGTATCGGAAGGTGTTCGTTTATTATTACGTATGCATGCTGCTCTTAATGACAAGGTGGAGGATTTTATAAAGCGACTCAACCATCTTACGGAATGGCTTAAGAATGTGGATAAGGCACTTGTTGATTTTGAGGTTAGATTAGTGGATATTGAGGCCAGGATTGGTTCGGGCGGATTGGAGTCGGTGAGTTCTTCTCTTATTGATAATATTAGTACGAAAGTCTCGAAAATGGAACGAGAGATAGATTACATGGATAATCAGCGAAGAATTAATAATGTAATAATACATGGTTTGGAGGAAGGGGCTGGAGAATCGGCTAANAGAATTTGTTTGTGTTATGTGCTTAATAAGAAGGACTTTCTGTGGTCTAAAAGTCTAAGAGAAATTTGTGTTAATAATGGTATTAATTTTGAGGAATTATTAAATAAGCATGATAGTTGTTCTATTTTGAAATTAAATTATTTTGATAATTTTATTCTGGATTTGAATCGACGAATTAATGCAAGCTCTTATAATGATTGGTACAAGCACTTAAATAAATCTTTTTTTGACTGTTCGCTTTATAATAATAATTTTTCTTTTAATATTGGTGCCACAGTAATGCAAATCAGATGTAATTCCCTTAATTTTTTACAGAATTATCGCAGAGAAATTTGCATGTATTGTAAGGATGATCAGCTATTGGATGCTTTTCACGTGATTGCTAAATGCTCTAAGTTAGAAAAAATTCGGGAAAGTGTGTTTGGAACTTCTATTATTCCGTTGGAGAATTTTTTGGAACTTATTACTAATATAAGTAATTTCGATTTAATTAATTTTGTTCAAAAAATTAAATTATTTTTTAGGTAATCTTTGTTGATTTTTTATTTTGTTTTAGTGATCCCTTGTACGGAGTGACGTACATCGTTGTTTATTTTGCATATTGGAGTATTCGTTTTTGCCGAAAGGTGGCATTTGTTTTTTCCTTAAAAGTGTGCTTGTGGCTAAGAAGTGTTGGGAGACTATCCACATTTTGGATAAGATAATTGAATCCTTTTTCTTTTATAGGTGGGTGTAATTAATGTTTTTTTTCTTTATATAATGATGTTTTTGGTTGGATAGTTCTCCCCATGATGATTTTTCGTTATTATGTTATATGTTTATATTTGGATATTTGGCTTTCAGATATTTATTTTTCAGTTATTTAATTTTGATGTTTTTTGATGTTTATAATAATACTTGTACAATTTTTGTTTTGATTTATGTATATGTTAATTTTCTCTGTAATAATGGATGGATTATGATATTTTTTTGTAATGTACATGTAACGAATTATTGTATACCCCGCATCATGGGCTCTGCCTACTATGTCTAAATAAATAAATAAAACAAACAATATTTAGAAAATGCAATATCTGTAGAATGTGAAAAATGTTTTAGAAACTTTAATTTAATAGACTTCATTTTTACTGCACCATTACTGCAACACATAACCAAGTATTATCTCAAAGACACATTTTCTATTTGCTAAAGATGGTCGTATCAATCCAAGAAATTGATTTAAATTATGCTGAGGCCACCATTATATACGTGACAGCAAAATCTTTTGTAGCAATCTTAAGTGAAAAAATTAACCAAATGCATAAGACAAATTGGAATATCAAGGGAAAATATATTAGTGCATTTGACAGATACGTTTATATTTGAATACATATACTTAATGATAAGAAACAATTTATCATTGTGTTATAGAAAATACAGTTTATTTATTTTCTAACAATAAATACAAAACAGTTGCTTTCTTAAATGAAAATTACTCTTAAAATTTATGATTGCTGTACATAATTACAAATCTAATCCTTTTAAAAATATTCTGTCAAGATTAGAATATATTTCATTTAAACAATCTAAAGATCATCCATATTTGAATCAGAACCAATATTGGCCATATTTTTTTGATAATCCACAGAATAAACTTAATTAACTAAAATTGGCTAGTTAATGTAGTCAGAAGTTTATTGCAAAGAATTACATTAATGTTAAATGAGGTAAAATGCACTTCAATTCTAAAGATTAAAGTGCATTTAACCTCAAGATAAAACCAGTCCTAACTACTTGACATATTTTTTATTTTAAGGTAATAATGTACCAAAAGAGACAAGCATATTGCTCAACCAACTGTAAAATCACTTGAGGTACATACTTCAAATGACTTCAATAATTGAGCAATTGATTCTTTTTCATCCAATAAACTGATCACTAATAATTTTTAACTACAGAATATTTTAAATCTAATTTTTGACAACTAAATGTAAATTGTTAAACAAAAATTATTTTTTTTTTAAATACCTGAATGCCCTCCTGTTCTTGTTCCAACCATTCTGGTCCACCTCCATGCATTATTTGTTCTCTTAACCACACTAGGCTGATAAAGGCACAAAGAGTACAAGTCACAACACAACATCCATAAAAACTGTCAGAAAATATGTTTTCCCTACAGGGTAAAGAATTCAAATTTATTTTTATACAAATAAATAAGTTTTATATAAAATATCAATTTAATCAGTCAAAATGTCTAATTTCTAACAAAGTGTTACTCATATAAGTAAAGTATTAAATATTAAAAACTAGATCATACAAATCCTATTAAACTTAGATAATTTAAAAACACAAAAACCTATATTTCAGCAACTTTTATAAATGCAAGTGTGCACTTATTTGCAGTGCACATTTGCAAATGTTTTCACCCATGTTGAATGGGCATCATCAGGGTAACTAGTTTGCACAAAGTGTGTGATAGAGGGCTGCCCATAGGGACATCCTTACTTTGTAGAAACATATTGCATTCAAAGGAGAAGAAAGAAAAATGGTAAAGTAGATCAGCTAGTTCTAAAATATTATGATGGTGTTTATCCAAGTCCTGAACATAAAAGCAGAGAAAGGAGCAGAAGCACAGTTCAATACGAATGGACAGATACAGAGATTGGTAGTCGCAGACAGTGAAGTGTAGCAAGTCCTGGACCATAAGTTCCTAGAAGTGTTTGAGTAAATCATAGGTGTTAGAGATGGAGTATGGGCAAGGAAAAAGGTGGTCTAAGATGAAATTGTTGACTTTCCTTTCGAGATGTATGGTGGGTGATGAAGATTTATCCACAATAGGTCAAAGTCGTATGCCAGGTTTATGAGCATAAACCCTCATAAATCATGGAAAGAACTATTTGGCAAATCTTGACTAAATTTTGGATATGTACTGTCCTGAGTGTGCAGTTTTGATTTTTGGGAAAAATTTTACTTCAAAATTCAGCCTTAAAGTAAAATTTGACAAAACCATCCCCTTAATACACATATTAAGTACATTTACTAGCAAATTTTGGGTATAAAAAAGTCAAAAAACACTCTTTGCAATTCTTCAACGGATGATTGGTCGTGATGTTGGCTTTGTTGGATCATGCATTACTTGTTAAACTCTTTTAATTGTTAATTCCATAGTGTACATCTGTAATCAAATCAATTGTGAAATAAAATTAACTCACTTTTTTTCTTAACCCTTCAGATTTATTAGAAAACTTGTACTATGCACATCAATGGAACAGGAATGCCACATTTTGTCCTAGCAACCTAATTTTGAAGTAACAGTTTACTCAAAAATCAAAACTACACACTTGAGACAACTTTTGGATAGCGAACTGACACTCTCAAGCTAACTAGTTTGCCAAATATCTAAAGTACGTATCACAATTCACCATAATGAAAAGAGTATATGTGATTGTCCTGTAGTAAACATTTCAAGAACTGTTTTTCCTGATTAGTAATTTCAAAAATATTCATTTTTGATTTGAAAACTAATATTTTTGAAATACTGATATTACGGTACAAGTAAAAGAAAAGGTGGACACTGGTGAATAGCTGTAACTGCAAAAATAATTTGATGTCTAATAATAATTTGAGTTTTTTCATTTTCCAAACGACGAGAGAAGAAATTAAACATTTGAAATAGTAAACCAATATTCAGCTATTACACAAACTTTCTGAAAATATTCCAATTAATAAATTTCTCCTTGTAAGCAAAGTTATAGTCTTCTCATTCTTTCCAGCATATAATTTCAGTCTTGAACTAACATTTTTGACTTTCTTGAGACTATTCATTAGCTCCATATATAAAGCTAATAAATGGGTTATTTCATACAAAAGGAAAGATTTATTAAAATGACTTCTATATCTAAAATAATTGTATGATGCATATTACACATTTTGAAAATAAAATATATCTAAACTTTTTGAATAATCATTTCAAAAACAATGGTATGCCCAACAATTTTTGATAGGCTAAATCCATCTCTAAGAAAAGTAATAAAAAGAAAAGTACCAATAAAAATTTGTGTATTACTTCCAAAACAGAATAAAATTTGATATGAGTATTATTTTCAATAATACTTAAGCTTAAAAGATTTAAAAACAAACTAAAAATGCTACATAATAATTATTTAAAAAACATGTAATAAACTGATTTTTGCATTCAAACTGAGATCATTTAAAGATCTCAGTTTGAATGCAAAATCAGTTTAAATGCTTGTGAAGTATTCCTTTTACAAATCTATTTTTCCTAAAACAGGAAAAAAGGTTCATTTTCTCAACATGTTATATGTTCTCCTGAATTGAAAGAAAATCATTATCTTGGAGTTACATATTATAATTACTGTATGTTGAGACTGGACTGTATAATTTAACATTGTTGCCAAAAGACTGTACAACTTTTAATACAAAATAAATTGCAAAAATATTTTTGTTAAAATATAAATAGAAATAAATGTTAAAAATAAATTGTTAATCAGTGAATATTTATTAAACGCATAAAGTTTGTAATAGCTATGATTTTCTTTTTGAATAAGCTATAAACAGGAGCAGATGTGGGAATGCATCAGGGTGCCACTGCACTTCCTTTTGGAGTTTTTCCTAAGTAAAATCTCAAGTACTAAAGTTGGTTTCTACTCCAAGTACTGTACGTCAGTGATTTCCATCACTTTTTGTTTCAGTATTAGCCCTGAAACAGGAAGATTTGATGAAAGAATTTGCTTTAGCCAACGTACCAGAGCATTTTCGACATCTTTGCACGATGACTTTCTCTGGTGTTTTCGAGTCATCCATGACGAAGACCCAAGAAAAAGTTTCTTAATTTCCTCTTTTTTCTTCATAATTCCCACCAATGTTGTTCTTAGGTTTTTTTTGCAAACTCCGTTTGTGAAGTTTCATTACATTCAAATTCAGATACAAATTCGTATTTTTCCTTCAGCGTATGCAATGTTAGGTTTCGGATACACATTTCTAACAGAAATACAAAACAGTTGCTGCAAATAATGCAAGAATGAAAGGTGAGACAATGCAAAAAATTGGATCCTGCTGTGATATTAAGTTGTGTGGTGTAAACTCATTTTTTTCAAGTGGAGAGTCAACTTATCAGACATCTAAATGAGTGTGGGACAGAACAAGTATGTTGATTTAGCCAGTGTAAATGAGTTAAACAGTGGTCGAGTAAACCAGAGCTTTTTAACATTAATGCCTATGTAAGTCAGCCGGGACCACAGAAAACTGACTAGTTAACCGACGATGTCTAATTATACCTATGATGACTTATGCCAACGCGACTATAGCTTGTGTGACCGTAGGGTCGGTGTCTCGTTGACACCACATCAGGATGTGACACCACCGAGTCTTTCAGGACTCGGAAATCGCGACTTTACGTCATGCGAGCAGTAGCGGTTGAGCAGTGGGCTTCGGAGCAGAGGTGAGGAGAGAGACGAGGAAGTGACTCATATTAACTAACAAATAATAATTTTAATAAGAACCAAAGAAAAATACAGATATATTCAATATCGGGCATGCCTAAAATTCCCCTAATTAGGCCTATACTAGGCCATTCGAGAGAAAGAGTTTACAAACGAATTGCGTGTTGATAAATACCTTTCAACTGAGTCAAATCTGTTATACAATGACTGGATAACCCGTCGATGGAACGTTCGATCAAATGGGTCTTGTCCGGTAACAGGAGCACGGAGGTGTGGAGGCAGTGAAGGGGGATGATATCCTTAAAGAGGCACGATCTTTGTCACGGGTTTAATTCTGGATTCTTGGTCACAGTATTAATCCTTCAGGATGACTTTGGTGGACGGACTTTGGAAGACGACTGACCTCGGGTGTTTTTTTGTTCTTCCTTGTCATTCCTCTTGGGTTTTTCCCATGAGGTCAGGAGGTTGTTGTTAAGGGTCTGACGTCCAATGTCGGCATTTTATCGAAAGTTCTGGGTGGCATATCACTGATTAGCTGGATCCTCCTCAACAAAAAATTAACTCCATGGGAAATAAATTTTATGGCTTTTAGCTTAACTTGATAAAATGCTCGAAGTTAGATGATTGAATTTCCCAATAATTAAAGTCCAAAATCACACTTTATTGGGGGTCTGTTTGTTCCTCACACTTAGATCTGGCATCATCAGTGTTGTGGTCAATTCCAAAATTAAAAGTGTTGTTAAAAGATTGATATTTTTTGTCAAAGGCAGATATTTCAGCTACCACACAAGAAAGGACTAAAAAAAAATTTGAAAACCTTTTTCATACACAAATGCAAAACTGAGTTCAATGTCCAAAAAACAAATGCATCATTCTAATGATGATTATGTTGAAAATCAAATATGTATAACTTAAATAAATGAGTTTTACCACTTTTTAAAACTGGTTACATTATTTACAGCTTTTGAAATTAATTTAATAAAAATAGAGATCTCATTTATCAATTAACTGATATTCAAAGTTGTTGAATTTTATATAAAATCTATAAAAATTAATCACTATTTATGAGATCATTATATCCAAAGCATTGTTTATCTACATATCTGTCATCACCATAATATTCTGAATATTTATTCAATTTAATATAAAATTTTATCTATGATTTCATGTTTTGCTAGATAATGTACAAAACTATAGTATTGAACTGACTATATTGTATTTTAACTCATAAATATTTTAATGGCATAATACCCAATTATTGGCTCAAACTGAAAGTTTATTCTAGGAAAACTCAATCCCTATCATGTCTCATACTCCTTTTCATCAATTATCACTATCTCGTGGATCTTTCATTTATCATTCCATTGATTACATGTCTAATGTTGAACATCACCATCATCACGACTTTACAAATTACAAACATTTTATGCCAATAATTTCTATATAATGTGTAATTTTGTTATTTCCTTATATCATTTGTCTTTCCTCTTTTTTTTTTGTTTTACATATTTCTTGTTATTATTTAATTTTTATTGTATTTATTTTTGTTGTTAATTTTAATTGTGTATTATTGTAATCTTGAATAATTTTGTTATATGGGGTGGAAATCTATTGTCCATTGACAGTTCCAATTAAATTAAAATAAATAAATAAATATATCCTTTGTTTGTTAGATACTCTGCATTGAAGCTATTTCTGAATTGATTATAGTTTAAAATACATATAAGGACCTTGAATAAGTTCTCACTGTTTTCCAACAGACGGCGTTACCAGAACCACGTGTGTTTATTTTTAGATGGTGACACATCTGTAAGGAAGTACAATAAGCGACCTTGAAATTCAGTATACGTCATTTCACCAAAGTGTAAACAACTTATTTTTTCATTGTGTTAAACATGTCTAGTTTCGTGCTAAAAAAAGAGTATTTGCGGGGAATTTTATTGCACTATTTTATTCAAAAAAAATCTGCAGCTGAAGCACACAGAATTCTTGTTGAGACTTACGGCGACCATGCTCTGTCGGAAACAACATGCAGAGATTGGTTTAGACGCTTCAAAAATAATGATTTTGATGTTGAAGATAAAGAACGATCTGGTGCACCAA
>NW_019384527.1:570896-615970 GCF_000671375.1 Centruroides sculpturatus
GACTACAATTGATGCGTTTGAGCCAAGCATTGAAGGAAAAACGGCCGCTATATGAGCAGAGACACGACAAAGTGATTTTGCAACATGACAATGCTCGGCCACATGTTGCACAACCGGTTAAAACGTACTTGGAAACACTTAAATGGGAAGTCCTACCCCACCCGCCATATTCACCAGACATCGCCCCTTCCGATTATCACTTGTTCCGATCGATGTCACGTGGCCTGGCTGAGCAGCACTTTCGTTCTTATGAAGATGCCAAAAAATGGGTTGATTCTTGGATAGCCTCAAAAAACGTGTCGTTTTTCCGACATGGAATTCAAATGCTGCTAGAATGATAGGAGAAAGTAGAGGCTAGCGACGGACAATACTTTCAGTGACGTGTTTATTATGACTTTTTTTAAATAAAGTGTTAATTTTCACAAAAAAACAGCAAGAACTTATTCAAGGTCCTTATATATAAATACAGTAGAGCGTCATTTATCCAAAAATCAATTATCCGAAAGAATTCCAGTCAGAAAATTTAAATTTTTGCCAGTGCTGTGGCGCTGCAATCTTTGGCTATGTCTTGGGCTACTCAAATATTTTACATTTTTGATACTAAATTAACTTCGGAAATATCATTTTTTATTGTTTTTATATTTTCAATATATTTATTTTGTTCATACAAAATAAAAAAATAATTTTTAATGATACAATAGTCTTCGTTAGGCTTAACGTTGACAAAAATTCAACGCAAAGCAACACGCTACAAAGAAAAATTTCAACGTGAGATAGGTTAATATACTTTTTCGTACATAATCGGTTATCCGAAATATCGATTTTCCGAACAACCCCAGTCCCCAATTGATTCAGATAAACGGCGCTCTACTGTAGTAACTAAGAAACATGTCATTAGTCAATATTTTATATAACACTCACCAAATAAACCATCGCTAGTTCATAACCAAACAGAAAAATTCTTTCTACGAATGTTTTCATCTATATGTAATCGTCAATACCTGAGGATGTCTATTACATATAGATGAAAATGTTCGTAGAAAGAATTTTTCTGTTTGGTTATGAACTGGTGATGGTTTATTTGGTGAGTGTTATATAATTAAGTACCCAGTTTTTTGAAATATAGTCAATATTTTAGAAAGTTCTTAAAATTATGATATTTTTAATAACTTAATTTCACAATATATTCAAATTTAAAAAATAACTCACGACGATAACATATCAAGAGGTAGAGTCAACAGAGAACTGACAGATCCAGTAAATAAGCATCGATAAATTCGACCTGAAAGAAACAATAATCATCATCATAAGCCATTCAAAAATATAAATTAATTTATAAACTATTTTATTTATAATTACAGAACAACAATTACACACAGATACCAAAAAAACCAGCAAAAAATGTATACATTTTAAGAAAAACAAATGTTTTCTTCTTTTTTAAGTGGTCATCCTCAGGATAACAAAATAGAAGCAAAAAAAAATCTAGTGCATATTCTGAAAATAGAACAGTAGTAAAAATTTAGAAAATAGAAAGCATCGTGAATTTGCACATGCACATTCACAACATTTTCTATTTTTTAAATTTTTACTAGTGTTCTATTTTTAAAATATGCACTAGATGCTTTTCATTTCTTCTAACCTGAGGATGACTATTTAAAATGAAATAAAACTGTTTGTTTTTCTTAAAATATATATATATATATATATATATATCTTTTGATTGTTTTTTGTATCTGGGAATAATTATTGCTGTTATACCAGTATTGTAGTAGGAAATGTGTAATTATAAAACTTTAAGGCCGAGACTCCACTAGCATAAAAATGGACGTAAAACCCCTCACCGTAAAAGTTTTTAATCGCGTGACCATGATATTTTACACCTAAGCAGGTCATAAAACCAGCGTAAAAGCAGGCTGAGCAGAGTTCAACTTTTAACGCAAATATGGCCGTAAAATAGTTCCATCCACCAATCAGAAGTCACTGGAATCTAGGTCATTGTGACACATTGCAAAAATGACAGAAAACAAGCTTTTGTGTATGTTCTCTCGTGGCTACTCTAGAATAGATCTGGAAAGATTTATCGAAAACATCCAAAAGTATTCATGATCTATGACAAGAGGTATCCCAATTATAATAATGGATGTCTAAAACACACGATATGAATGGTTTGTTTATTTTAAACTTTGTTTATTTTGAAAATAACAACTTTAGATATTTATAAATTTTACAATTCTTATTACTGTACATAGAGTCAAACTTCCATATAACAAAGTCTCAAAATCCAAAAAAAAAATTTAATAAAGGGAAATTTCATTACACAGACATTACACTTTTTGTAAATAAATTATTATTTTACATAATTTACATTAATATAAACATAATATAAAGTAATAACATAATATAAATGTAGTTTTAATTTTATAAAGTTTACATTTAAATGTTGAAATATTTACACTTTGTTTAACTGCTATAAGCCAACCAATGCCTTATGTTATAGGGCTATATATTGGCTATAATATTATAGCCAATATCTAGCCCTATAACATACTGCATTGGTTAGCTTGTAGTTTATAATGTATTTGGTCGTATTGTTGTTGTTTGTTTAGTTTAACTGCATTTTCGTAAAAACAAATTGTAATTTTTTGATTGCACGGAACCATTAAATATGAAATCTCTTTGTAATATGCTTCACACTTATTAAGAAAATTAAAACTGTTTCATCTACATCAGCAATCACCAAACTTTTTCCACAGCAGGCCAGATAACACAAAATGACAAGCGCAGGCTGCATATCCATTTTGTTCAATACACAGAATACACAAAAAATAAAAACAAGCAATATATTTATCTACCAAAAAGTTTACAGAAAAGGCAAGATTGGCAATAAGATACAGTCGACCCCCCTATAACGTGGGTTCCTATAACAAATTCCTATAACGTAGCAAAAAAATTGCGGCAGTATTCATATAAAGGGACTCGTAAAATGTCGTCGCTGACTCGTGTCACTACAAGATTGGTCGAATCTGGACCAATAGTGGATGAGCAGCCGAACTACTTTATGCTGTCCAGCGCCATGCTATGGAAAGTTTAGACAGGTAAATTGAGTTTGCTATTGTCTGTACAGTATTATATATAAATTATATATAAATTAGGTACTGTACATATAATTATATATTAATTATATCTTAATTTATTGTAACTTTATTAAAATTATATATATGCTTTCTGCCGTCTAGCACCACGCTACAGAGAGTTTAGGCGAACTATCGTCTGTACAGTATGTAAATTAGGTACCGTAAGTCTAATACAGTACTGTAATTTTATACATTTCTTGTGAAAGAAACATTTCTTATTCAATGGCGATTAAAATTATTTATATTAATGATGTCTCCAAAGTTCAACGAAGTTTTCGCAGAAAAATAACTTATCAGAAATCGCGCCCGCAGTTTGCTGCACTGTTCCGCAACGAAAACAAGCATAAGCAACGGCGTAGTCGAACAGTGCACACTTGGTAAGTAATCCTACAATTTTTTGTTTATAGCATAGTTTATACGGATTATTCCCAAAAAATTATACGTGTTTTGGAAATGTTAAGTCGAATTAGTCTAGAATTGGTTAATTTTATAGAAGAAAATCTTTCAAACAGCCTTAGTCCATAAACTTCACACGTGTCAGGCTGCGATTTGCTCATGTATTTAAGAATTCCTACAAGGTAAAATTCGAATAACGTGGAACATATCTAAGCATTATAGGGGGTCTACTGTAGTTATATTACATCCAGTGTGCACATATCTGAATCTCACAAACTAAGCACCAAAAGAGGTTAGTGAGATTTAATAAACTGACATTTAGATTTTAAGATATCATCAATATTTGCTTTGGAATTACTGCATCCAACCAAGAGGATTGCTTTCAAATGTTCATCAGTCAACCGCATTCGATGTGCTGACTTTATATACTTCATTTTTGAAAATCTTTGCTCACAGACATAAGTTGTTCCAGACACTGATGCCATACCAGAGGCAAATTTCTTCAACTTTGAAAACTCGTCATCAGGTAAGCAGTGATAAAACTCAAAAAATTTTCCTTTTCTGTGCTTTTCTTTCAACAAGTTATTTGCTTGCAAATCAATGAGCTCCAATTGTAGTTGGACTGGCACGTCATCAAGGTTACAAAAAAAGGGATTCTGGAACAGAAGGATATCACTCTAATTCTGTCGGTATCTGAAAATCTCTCCAAAAATGCTTATTTAAGTCACGAATAATCTTCTTTGAAAACTCGAGGTTGACATCTGCAATTCCAGCATAAAATTTTTTGAAACACTGAAAATGAAAGAAATTTTCTTTTTCCAGTTGTGCTTCAAACAATGATAACTTTCTCCGAAATCCTTTGATGATTCTGTAGAAATCACAGATAAGGTTATCCTTTCCCTGAAGTTTTAAGTTCAATTCATTCATGTGGGAAGTGATGTCAACCAAAATGGCAACTTTGACTGCAAGATAGTATCTGACAGAAGTGAATCAGCTTTATCTTTTTCAGTGAGGAAAATATCTGGTAAAGCTGTGGTAAAATTCTATTTCATTTTTATAAGCTCCTAAGAGAAATCTCTTAGGAGCTTATAAAAATGAAATAGAACTTCACCACAGCTGAGTCACCTCACTGAGTTACAGAATTCACAATCAATTTCTTCAAAAAAAGCCTGAATCTGGCAGTGATTAAGTGCATTACTCTGAATGAAGTTCAATGCAGAAATCACAGGTTTCAGTACACTAGAAATATCTAAGTCTTTCCCACAGAGTGCATGCTGGTGTATAATGCTGCGTATAAACAAAGCTCTCAGGAGTTGAAGATCTTCCAACTTAATCCTGATCTGCCCAACCAGACCCATCTTCACTCCAGCCATGTATTTTCCTCTATCAACTGTAACACATCAAAGCTGATTCTACTAAAGGAAGTGCAGAAAACTATGCAAGACTATAGTCTTGCATAGTTTTCTGCACTTCCTTGAAAATGTCTTCTCCAGTTGTTCCATGCATACTGCAAACAGATGCCAACTCTTCTGTGATCTGAAAGTCCAAATTAATACCATGAATGAACACGAGAATTTGTGATGTACTCAAGAGATCAGTAAACTCATCCAGCACCAAAGAATACCATAAGAAATTCCTAGCTTTCTCACATATCTATTACACTATGTTCTCTCCAAGTTCTGTTCTCCGCATAACTGAACTTGCTGAAAGACTGATACTTCCATAGAAATCAGCTTTCTCAGGACACAAGTCATTTGCTGCTTTCATCATACACTCTTTGACGAAGTCACCGTCAGTAAACAGTTTTCCTTGCTCTGCCACCATATGCACTATTTTGTAACTTGTACAAGTGACAGATTCATTTTCAGCAAATTTTCTCATGAAGAGATTCTTTTGAGATTCCAAACTACATTTCATGAACTCAAATTTCTCAGAATGCAACTTTCCAGAAAACTTCGAATATATTGACAGATTTTTTTTGTTTCATAGTGGTGCCAAATACACTCTTTCAAAACCGCAACACTTTTGTTGTATATCACACAACTAGCTTTTTGGTCATTTGTTTCCACAAAGAAGTATTTTTCTCCCCATTCTTCATTGAAGATGCAGCATTCAGCATCTACTTTTCTTTTCTTAGTAGCCATAATGATGGGTGAAGAAAACAGGATCTGAAAATGAAAAACAATTATTTATTTACTCATTGAATAATCTACTAAAAAATGTTGGAAACCAATAATTTTTCTAAAATTTTTTGACATGTATATAAAAATGACAAACTAAATGTAAATAGTTCAAGACATGACAATTACGTTATTACACTGATTTAAGAGTTTTATCTGATAAGTTATTTAAGTAGTTTTTATAATTATACCAATGTATTTAAAATTTATTGTGCAAGTTAATTAGAAGAGCTTCATAAAAATAATTAAGATCATATTTAATAAAAATATAATAAATCTTAATAGGCAAATACAGGTATACCTCGACTTACGTCGTTCCCGATTATACATCATTTGTCAAAAAAGTATATGGAAAAATAAAAATCAAGTTTAAGTCATTTTATTTGACTTTACGTCTGTCTGCTACAAATATTGAAGTCGTAATATCACTAGAAAAGCATTTAAAGCACATAAAATCATATTAAAATATATACATTTACAAGTATGTACTGTATTTATAGTACATGAATTTGTAAATTTAGATTATTTTTTTCTGTAGTATATTAAAAACTAAACTTTATTTTTTGTAAGCTTAAAATAGATCCTTATTACCCATATATTATTAAAAATGCATTAATAAATAAAATACAGAACCAGGAATGGTAATTTATGGGTTAGCCTAGTGACAAGTAGATTCGGAGGCAAGTAAATTCAACTTACGTCACCTCTCCTGGAACCAATTACCAACATAAGGCAAGGTATACCTGTATAGCACAGTAACAAGAATTTGATACTAATTTAAAATTTTCATTAATTTAATTATGGCATTTTTTGTGTGTGTAATGATTAAAATATAGAGTTTAAATAAATATCAAAGTTTGAAAATATTAGATGCTTACCTCTTATGAACACTTTCAACACTTAAATCTGCAAAATATACGATAAAATTAACCGAAGTCATTCCTTTTTATGTTGGCACTCTTCAAACTGGTTTAAACATGGCAATGCAAGTTAAAACACGATCGCTGCAGCAGGCTCACAATTGCTTTTCTTGGAAACTTTATTGCAGGAACAGTACTTACACAAATGTGCTCTGCTATCCAAAGTTCCAAATGTTGCTGAATTTTTTATTCTCCTAATTTTTTAAAACTTAATTATTGTCAGATGCAAAAATCAAATTGGATAAATTTGGGTATTTTTACTTACACTATGTAAAAAAATTAAAATTTTTATAAAATTAAAATAAAAAAGTTTGTTTATAATCTATGAGAAATTATTTCCATATAAATAATTATATTTTAGCTTATTTGTGGCACAGTGTGGCAGCAGGCTGGATGAACTGACCTTGCAGGCCATAGTTTGGTGGCCCCTGATCTACATCAATGTAAACGCAGGTTCTAGCATGTTTTCCTGTAGGGTTTGCATCATTGGCTAATTTCAAAATTGATTATTATTTGAAATTGAATATTATTACAGTTGATAAACTATTCATATTAATTCCAAACTTTGCTACAATGTCTTTCTTTTTTGAGCCTTTATCAACTTCTCACAACACATTAATTTTTTTTAGCAATGTTTAACACTATATTAACAGTTCTTCAAATTTCAATTGGACAATTTATTAAATAAAATAAAATCTCACTAACCTCAAAAAATAGTCCAGTAGTTGTCAAAATTATCACCTTTCTAATGTTTTCAACATTCATTAATTGTAAATCATTTACCAGTCAACAACTATTTTGATCTATTATTTCCCACCCTTCTTTACAACAGGTAGCTGCATGGGGATAAATTACATCAGTGTTTCTCAACCTTTTTTGTCCCACCAAAGCATCTTTAATTAAAATCTTGATGTCCCCATGACAAAAACATGTGAAGAAAAATAAGAGAAAAATAAAAATTTAACAAAACTAAAGTAAAGTTATAAACTTCAGAGAGTTTAAAAGTGCACCCACAAGCACATGAATTAACTATAACCTTGACATATTCCGTGTTGACATTTGCACAAGCATTGACATTTTTTCTCAAAAAGTCAGAAAAAATATATTGTATATCAAAAAAATATTTTTGACAAATGTGATTTTTTAACAAAAAAACTTTGTAACAAATATTAATTATTTGCACATTGCCCTCCCATAATATTCAAATTGCACCCCACATTGAGAAGCACTGCATTATGTGAAGGTTTTAAAAGCTAATGACCAGTATTTCTCATACCTGGTCTGCAGTTATAAGGGTTTACATATTGATACCTGAAATTTAACCTATATTCAAACTTGACTTAGAGGAAGTAATCCAATTTTAATGATTGATGGTCCTTACAAATGAAAAAAATTTGTTATATAGAAATTTAACTTTATTATTTAGAAGCAATTTCACATATATCTTTAGCTGAAAGAGTAGTGTACAAAGCAAAAGTTGATTATACAAAGAAATTTGCTACATAGAAGTTCATAATATGGAAGTTTGACTGTATTTTATAATTATTAATATATTTTAATTTAATTATTATATTTGATTTTTGTTCACTTTCTGTTTTCTTTTTGTAATTAAAGTATTTATAATTTTAAATACTGTACTTAATTTTGTTGGTTTCCTAAGTGATGTACTGTTCTTAAACTTTTTGTGTAATAACCGATGGTGATCTAAAGTAGATCAAAAATGTTTAATAAACAAGTGTTGTTTCCTATGTTTTGAAATATATTTCTTAAAAATAAAAATAATCTTCCTCTTCTCTAATTTTTCCAATGTAAACTTCCAACAAACAAGAAGGATTGACCTCTACTTTTTCAATTGATAACAGTATAATCATATATAAAATAACACTTTTATCCTTTTCTTAGATATAAAATATTTGTGATTATTTTCATATCGTTTACTGATAACAAATTGTGTTAAATTTTCTGATTGAATAAATAACTCTTAAGTATTTCCAACTGTTTAAATCATTAATCAAATTTATAACTTTTATTTTAAACTAACTTCAAAAACCTTTTTTAACCAATAATTAATAAACACTAATTCTAAGTTTTTAATTTTTCCAGAGATTGAATTATTTCACAATTTTAAAATCATTCAACTTTATTGAATATGTTCTCCAGGTTTAAATTCATTAAGTGACATCATTATCATAAAGTGCAATACAAAATACAGTAGAACCTCGAAAACTCGGCCTAATGTGGACCGAAGGGTGGCCGAGTTTGTGAAAATGCCGGGTTATCGGGAATGGGGTTAAAAAAAATAAGTATGAGTGTTTCCTCAGAAAATACTGTACTGTACTTGTATGTATTGTTTACTTGAGAATATAACAGAGAATAAACTGCCCAAATACCCTTAAACAAAGGAAAACTACGTACTTTATGAAGGCATAGAGCCTTTACTACATGAAAATGAAAATTAATGAATACACTGTGTACAGTAATTTACCTGATAAGACAGACCTCAGAAAAATACTTTATGAGAGCTTTTATACTTTTATAAAGCTGTCTATAATGAAAATTAATTAACTAAGGATTTTTTTGCCCTGTCAGGGTGGTGCCGAGTTATCCGGAGTGCCGGGTTATCGAGAGCCGAGTTTTCGAGGTTCTACTGTATTATGAGCAATTTAAACAAATACCACTTCAGAATTTATTTTAATGTTATAAATGTGTCAGATTGTGATTTTGAAGTAATACCTTTCATGCGTAAGACAATTGTTTTTTTTCTTTGAAATTAATACTTCTCCATTGTTTTTCTTCTTTGAATTTAATACTTCTCCATTGTTTTTCGGTCTTATATATTTCTATTGATTCCAAAGCTCTAAAGTTTTCTAATCCAATGTTTGTTTCCTTAATGATGATGGCAGTCTGTAGACTGGCCTGGATGTCACTGTCTGCAGTATAAATAACCAATGCAAATATTGAGCTTGTTGTAGCTGATATCATAATTATGTTCAGTTAATCTTTTTTGTTAAAAGCATGTGGTGGAACGAAGTACTCCAATTCCCAGGGGACTCTTTGGCCCATTACTGGAATGTGATATACTCTTGGTAAGCAGAGTTTATTGGCTGTATCCTTGCCATTGTGTAGAAAGTTGTATATACTGGGGTTGCATACATATTCATAAAGACAAATGTGTCATTCAACTTTATTTTGATACACATTGATACAATATTTACCATAGTTAAAATTTAAAAACTTTTTTACTTACATGCAGTCAAAGGAACAACTCCTAGCCAGGCAAATGCAACTAAAGTATAATGCAACCAATAACGAATAGCAGTACCTAAACTGCATAATAATCCACTTATAATATCTTTAACTGGAAGGCGTTTTGGCATATCTGGTGAATAAACTGTAAATAAAAAAAAATCTTTAATATAATAGTGCATTAATTACAGATGGGAATATTTTTGTGTGTTTATAAATGTTATAATTATTTATTATTATTTATATTTCATAATTTTAAATATTGCATTCAATTCTGTTGGCTTCCTAGATGACATTCCATTTTAAGTACTTTCTATCATCCCTACAACCATCTAATGCAGCAGAAAATTCTTTATTCAAATAATCACAATAACCAACACTGGGGTAAAGTTACTTACATCCACAAGCTTGTTACTGCTGTGAAACTCAAATAAAAATGAAAAAACAGTTCTTCACAAACACTTTTGAACCATAAATAGTTCTTCAGGTGAATGACAAAATTTCCAATGGAATGCAAGTAAATAAGAACACAATTTGAAATTTGATTCGCATACTTGTTTCTTGATAACATCCTACTGGGCATGTGCACTCCATCAGATAGTGATTGCCAAGATTCACATGTCGTTGTCCATTAACACTTGCCACACTATGGATAGGGTCAATTCTTCCTTGTGGTTGATACATGCTAGATCTGTAGATACAAATGGCCTCCAACTACCTTAGATGCTCAGCTTAGATAACCTTCGCTTGGTTAAAGATTGGCTCTATGTCTGGATCACTGGTGTAAACGGTGAGAGTGGTGGTGGTCCTTGTGTGCTGTATGTCAGCTAGGTGCTCTTTCATTCTAACCCCAAGGAGCGCTTAGTGGAGCCGATGTAGATGAGATCTTTATCACATCTGTGATCCTTAAGTGAAATGCTGTACATCTTCGGGTCAGTTTTCACCAAGTGAATGGACTTGGGCTATGCATTGAGAGTGGTGGAATCTGTTGATAAATTTACGGGTGAGGTTGGGGTACCCATGGTCAGTGGCTATACGATGTGTATGCCTCAGTTCTGCTTGAATAGCTTGCTGAGTGTATGCCCTCCCAATGCATAGTCCAAGTTCACTCACATGGTGACAACTGATCAAAAGATGAAGAAAAGATCCCAGTCACATACAATTGATATCTCAAATCACTATATACCAAGATAGCCAAGAAGCGCTGCATTTGCATCGCATACAGGAGATAACCAACTGTATTTGACATCCTTCGTAACAGAAAGGACGCTCCCAACTGGGACAAATAAAATGCTGTACACTCTACAGAGTGTACAGCATTCCACTCAAGGATCACAGATGTGATAAAGACCTTCTCTACATTGGCTCCACTAAGTGCTCCTTGGGGGTTAGAATGAAATGACACCTAGCTGACATACAGCAAGGACCACCACTGCTCTCACCGTTTTTGCCAGTGATCCAGACATAGAGCCAATCTTTAACCAAGTGAGGGTCATCCTCACCTCACCACACACTGAGCAGCTAAGGTAGTTGGAGGCCATTTGTATTTACAGATCTAGCATGTATCAACCACAAGGAGGAATTGACCCTATCCATAACGTGGCAAGCGCTAATGGACAACAACCTGTAAATCTTGGTAATCGCTACCTGATGGAGTGCACATGCCCAGTAGGACATCATCAAAAAACAAGTATGCGAATCAAATTTCAAATTGTGTTCTTATTTACTTGCATTCCATCAGAAATTTCGCCATTCACCTGAAGAAGAACCGTTTATGGTTCAAAGTGTTTGTGAAGAACTGTTTTTTCATTTTTATTTGAGTTTCACACCAGTAACAAGTTTCTGGATGTAGTTAACTTTATTCAAATGTTTTCAATCATTTGTAGAATTTAGTCAGATGGCAAGTTTATGAAAATTAATTTGAAGACATAGTCTGTCTGAAATTAGTAACCCCATTAATCGCTTCTTGTGTTCCAGAGTACAAACATTTGACGACCTGACCTTTCTTTTTAGGCTGCTCGGTCGTCAGTTTAAAAACATTTCTTTAAAAAACACAAAATATCCAATTAAAGTTACAAAGTTATAACTAATTAATCATTATAGTATAACAAATTAACAAATGTTGACTTAATAATTGGGTGTAATGAAAAACCTAGTTACATTCAGAAATCCTACATACAAAACAGAAATACATTAAGAAGAAATATGTTGAAATTTTAATTATAAAAATAATTATTAACTTAAAAAATTTTTCAATTTATGTCAAGTATAAATAAACTTTATTTTATTTAAGTCAATAAATTAAAACTTAAAAATTTGTTACAAAAACTTATATGTACTACGTAAAAAAATTTCTTTAAAACAACCAGATAAAAGTTACTTCAAATAAATTTACTTTTTAATTTTATTTTTTATTTAATTGTGAAAGTTCCTTATGTAATAAAAATGTAAACAATATAAAGTACTGTTCACCAATTTTTATAGTTGCCGTAGTTAGAGATTAACTTCATACACAATTTTTAAACCTTGCATGTGGAATCTTGTGTTATTTTTGTGTTACTTTTACATGTAAAATAATCCAAAGAGTTTATCTAATGGTGGATAAGAGACTAATCTGATTCTTTCTTTTTTGCTTTCTGAAAAGAAATTGTGTGTGTGATACAACTGATTCATCATGAAATGTCTATCACGTGACAGCAGTTTGTGCCTTTTTGTCAAAATTATGTGAGGAGATTTTTGGTGTTACTTTGAGCGATTGTTTCTGAAATGTACATGTAATTAAGTCTGTACTTCCTAGTTATTGTAATAGTTGGATATTGTGAAATAAACAAAAGATTATATATAGCAGATTTTAATGTAAAGGGAATTACTCCACTTATTGTGAGATAGCTTGTATGTGTCGATTGGGTAAAGACCTTGTATGCATAACAAATTGAATATGGATATGTTGACTGATGAGAGACTTTATGCCCAAAACGTGCAAATGGCATGTATCAACTAAAAGGAGATGGAAATAAAGCCAAGTGTTTATTAAAAATTCAAATTTGAGTTCAAACTCCAACAAATTTATCAAACATGGTTTCAAAGACAACGTTAATTGTTTATGTGAATAATTACTACAAGGTGACAAATAATTAAGGATGCACCGATAAGCAAAATGGCCGATTACCGATTAATCGGCCATGCATTATCGGTCGATACCAATTAATCGGCCGATTAGTGTTAATAATTTATAGCATCAATTAATAGTGTGAGATCCTGGAGTTAATTATACAGTTAATTATAATGTGGAAAAACCCATTTTTCTCCACCTGATATTTCCATCTCCCTCGGGTCAGGTAAACAAGAGACGATCGAATATCCTCGCCAAATCAACAATCTCTTCCTTTGTTTCTAAAATAAATCGCAACACTTAATTGTTGACACATGGAAACTTCGACATTGTTTAAAAAGCTGAAGTGTTTCTGTGTTTAACAGAAACAAAATATATTTCTTTAACCGCTGATATTTGGACAGCAACTACAAACAATTCTCCTTTTTCAAGTGTAACGGTCCACTGATTGAAGGATGATTTTCAGCAGGAAAGAACTGTTTTGCAAATTGTTTCCTTTGAAGGTTCCCACACAGCTACAGGAATTAGTGAACAGTTAAAAATTGTTCTTGAACACTATAAGTTGACAAGTGATAAGATATTCTTAGTACTAAGAGATTATGCGGCAAATCTGGTAGCTGGAAGTAGGAATTGCAACTTAGAAGCATTATCGTGCTTTATACATACGCTGCAGCTGACACTAAACGAATGCATATTTTCTAAACAAGATGTGAAAACTATAATCACAGTTAATAGAAATATTGTCACACATTTTAATCATTCTGCTGTAGCTGTAATCAAATTGGAAGATTTGCAAGAAAAGTTAGGTTTGCAGAAACACAAATTAATTCAAGATGTTCCTACTCGCTGGAATTCTACATACTACATGTTGGAACAGCAAAAGGCCCTTGTCACATATGCTATAGATAATAAAATTCCTACGTTGAGCCCATATCAGTGGTCTCTCGTTGAAAAAATTGTTCTACTTGTAAAACCATTCAAAGAAATTACTGTGGAAAGCCAGCAAACGAGAAGCCACTTCATCTTCAATAATTCCCACAATAGAGACTCTGAAATTATTCTTATCAAAAGCAAAGATCAGTAGTTCCTTTAGTGGCATTAATACCACAACAGAAGAACTAGAAAATCCAATAAAAAAAAATTTTCAGCATATATAGAAAACAAGTCTTTATGCTTGTCATTTTTATTAGATTCAAAATGAAATTTCAAAAAGAGGATATGCTAGAGGAAATCTCAATAAGAATTAAATTCTGAAGCTTCTACTTCTGGAGGTGATCAAGATGGAGGTGAATTTCTAAGTTTTTCTGATTTATTTGATGAATTAGCTTCTGGTAAACGAAAGAATGAAGAATAGCATGTTTTTAAAAAGAAAGAAAAAAAAAAAAAAGAAAGAGACGAACAAACGTTTCGATCAAGAATTAGAAACATATTTACATTTATCCCTAATTTGAGCAAAATAGCTATGAAATATTTAAGTGCCTCAGCATCTTCCATTGAAAGTGAAAAAATTTTCAGCACTGAAGGTAACATTTATGAGCCGGCAAAAAATAGGTTATGCCCTGAAAATGATGAAATTCTCATGTTTTTGCATTGTAAAAACAAACTGTAAAACCCTTAAATTGTAATTTAAGGGTTTTACAGTTTAAATATTAAATTTTTATTTGTTTTATATTTGTTTTGTATTTAAACTTTAAACTTATGAAACAAATAAAAATTTAATTTTTCTTCTTAACCTATTCAATACTTTTTCTTATGTAAAGTTTAAACTTTATATTATACGTTATATAATACAGTACTTATAATATGTATCGATAAAAGGAATAATTTGGTTAGTAAATTCAGTTTGTCATGTAATAAATAATAAATATATAACAGAAATATATTAGTTTTTATTACTAGCATTGTACGTAACATTCTAACAAAAATACCAAAATGTAAAATTGGCCAATTATCGAAACTGATTAATCGGGGAGAATGGCCGATACCGATTAATCGGCTAAGTGGCCGATACGGCCGATTACCGATTACTTACCGATTAATCAGTGCACCTTTACAAATAATGTATGTCATAAAGTAAAGCAGTAACTTTTTAGTGAACAAACAATTTTAATCAGACCAAAAGCACATTATACAGTATTAAATTCACAAAAATGGTAGATATTTCAAAGTGCCTCCATCTGATTCAGCCTTTTTTTCAAACACCTGGAAAATCCTTTCTAGCATGTCCATTTGATAGTCTTAACAACCTTTTTAATTGTTCTGTATTCTATGGCCCTTTGTTGTAATCATTATCTTTGATATGATTACAACAATCTCTGAGTGAGTTCTCGATAGTGTGTGATAAGCCGTAAAAAAGTTATTTATAGTGCTCAGATAATTACTTATCCTGATACCCATTGAAAATACTTTCAAACACATCTTTGGTGCAGTGGGAAGTGGCACCATTTAGTATAAAGTGATATTTCTGGACAAAATAATTTAGTCTATCTCTTATCTAACTTAATAATTATAATTTAAATAATTTATTAAATAATTTAGAAACCAACCGAATGCCGTAAATTAATCGGGCTATTTTAATGCTAAATTCTAAATAAATTATTTAAATAATCTAAATAAATAAATAATTTATTTAGAATTTAGCATTATTTACAAATATGAACCAATCAGAAAATGGTGGCAATTTGTCCTAGCACTGTACTTTTTTTAAATTTATGTTTGTTTGGTGACATTTTGGAAAAAACATAACATCATTGATTCTATAGGCCAGTGTTTTTCAACCTGTGGGTTGCGACCCCCAGGGGGGTCACAAAGCCATACACGAGGGTTGCGGGTAAAATAAAAGGACATGTTTTTGATAGGTCCTGCCCTACAATAAAAAAAAACTACAATTTCAGTGAGAAAGCCGTGCCTGTTTATTTTACAGTACAATTGGTTTTTTGATCAATATTTAAATCTCAACAGAAAGAAAATTAAATACGTAGTTTTTAAAATCACTGACATAGTTTTAATACGGCCCTGGGGGTTGTCAGAATGTTTCAACTTGTAAAGGGGTCACATATTCAAGAAGGTTGAAAAACAATTTAGAATCATCTAAAAGAAAAGAACTGGCCCACAGCGAGACTTGAACCTGCTACTGCAACCTGTTCTTTCCCATGTAAGGTTATACTTAAATTACTTTGGTATTAAACATTAAAATAATGGATTTATAGCCTGATTATTTAAGGCGATCATTTGGCTAAGGGGGTTAAAGTACAACATAAAAACTGAAAGTCAATACAATATAGCAAATTAATATAAAAGCTTAGTAGTACAGATTAAAACAATAATAATCATTTCTATACTTATGTAAATCTGAAATTAGTAAAATTTAACAAATTAATGAAATAGCTTAGTACATGATAAAACTAAATAAAATACACATTAATAACCATTTTTTTTAAATGCAATAAATTAATTATATTTTTCCAGGATTTAAAAATCTTGTCAAATACTTTTTCCTATTTGTTTCAAATTTAATACAGAGAAAGAACATGTTCCAAAGTTTCATACATTTGCAAACTACAGTTACTGCAAATTCTTTTGGGGTCTATTACAGTATTAGTCTACTGTTATATGTCAAAATATAATTCTGACTACATCTCTGCTGCAGAATTAATTGTGTTTGATGATAATTTATGTTCATAACAAGATAATACTTACACACACAAGTTGTTTTAAAAATATTATATAATTGGAAATGCTTGTTCTTTTTCAACAAACACCAATCTTGTATGCTTTGTTCACCAAACTCTTTTATAATTAATGTTTGATAACTTTCAATCATATGAAGATTTTGAGACAACCATAGAAATGAGAAACCGTGTCAATCTGACAGTTTTCTCAATGCCAACAACCAATTATATATATAATTATCAATCACTGAACACAATTTATAGTTTGTTATACACTACTTTAATATAACTTTTATCATCTAATTTCAACAGCCTGATCCAAAAAACTTTTGCTTTTATCATTAATATCAATATTCTAGAAACATCAAACTTCAAATGCTACATGTATGTTGGAAGTTTATGGTATAACAAAAATTTTCCAAAGATATAAAGCAAGAACAATTTCCATTTTATTGTGATAAGTAATTGCCCATACAGGAGCAGTGTAAAATAATACAGATGATATCATTGAGTGAAATCTAAATATATAAAATTACTTGTCCTGACTGACTGACTGACTCATCATCGCCCAGAGCAAGCCAGTGAACCTACTAGAGGTGAAATTTGGTACACAGTTAGAGTACGTCATAAAAATGCATACCAAGAAGGGATTTTTTGAAATTCCCCCCACAAGGGAAAGAGGGAGAGGATTAAGGCTTCACAGAAGAACAGCTTCTACTGTACTATTTTAGATGCGATTTTTTGTTTTCAAATACGTTTAGTCTTCATTGAGTACTTAGGTGTGTTAAATTGATAACATTTCAGACATTGTTATAAATATTTTTATATATTTTGATTTTTTAACCAAATGTTCGAACTGTTTTAAATTCAAATTTGTTATTGCATATTGGTTTGCTTATAGAACGATTGTAAACGTTCCAGAAAATTGATCAAATTGAAAACAGTTCATTTGATTCTCAGCAATTCTGATCATTCTCAGCGGTAGGTGTTATATAACAATTACTATGTGGTTGAAATTCTGAATATAAATGGGGTTTGCTTGCAAAATCTGCACAGGCGAAGTCATGGGTAACAGCTAGTAATTTTATATAAATATGAGCAAATTAATTTTAATAGCTCTAGAAAGTATAGGCCACATAGAACCCAGTGCCATTTTAGCCTTATGTATACTATAATTTTTAGCCTGTAAAAACTGTCCAGAAAACAAAAATAATACTCCTAGGTATATGCAATTCAAAGTGACTTGTAATGGCTGATTATTAAAAAAAAAACATCTTTCTCTGGATAATAGTCTACCACTCTTCTTGAATACCATTACTTTAGTGTTTGAAACATTTATACTTAATTCATAGTCACAACAAACTTCCACCAGAATTGCAATCTTCTTTCATAACATTTGTGGAGTATCAGCAAGAATTACACTGTCATCAGCATACAATACGTGTAACTATTCTATTCTAATAAAAGACAAGAGGGGCTATCTGCAATTTAGTGCAAACTTTACCCCTGTATGAATAGGAAGAAAGAGTAAAAGAAAGTAAGAGTTAGAGAGCAGAGGAAATAAAGGAAGATAGGAAAGTGTGAAATAAGCAACCATAAGGCCCCCACAGGACCCCATGGGCGCCCGCATCGCCTTTATTAAAACAATATTTACAGAGGAATACAAATAGTTAACAGTAACATTTTTACATACAGATGCAATTAACAGAAGGATGCATATCTTTTGCATCAAAGTATATACAAACATATTAATGGATAAATAAATAATAATTGAACACAATGGATAAATACAGTTTTGGTTACATTATTAAACAGTAAATTTTTGCTTACATAATAGGAATTCGAATGGTTGGTTGAATAATTTTATACATATTTACAGTTATAACAGTTTAGAATGGGATGCAATACTTATTACATTAATGAAATATTAAATATACAACAGGTATAATTTTAAAGTAATACATTTAGTAATCAGTTGACAAAGAATTTTTGATGTAATCATACAGATCGAAATCCATAAAGTTTTAACAAGAAATTTTTACAAGATAACTTATAACTTAATAATCACACTATGTTATTCGTAGCACAATTGAATTTATATACATATAACAGTCTTTATTTTTAACATTTTTCTTTAATCTTCATCGCTTGTGAAGGAATTGTAGTTATTGTCGTCATCACTGTCATTAGTTTCTGTTGTATCTGTGTTGAGTATATTTAAATTCAGGTCACCAAACTGAGGTACTAATGCACCACTGTCCTGTATAAACTTCTCAAATGCTTTAAAAAGTTTGTTATTCATTATAAGTTCGTTCTCTTTTGGCGGCCAGTTTTTCCCTTCTGTGATACATATTCTCTCGAAATTTTCTCTGAGGGTTGTGTATTTGGTGCATTCGAAGAGGAAGTGATGAACGGTATCTTCGTTGTTCGTGTCTGCGTCGCAATGGTTGTAATCTCTCTTCTTGAAACGGTACAAATATGAGTTAAAACATCCATGCCCTGTCAGGCATTGTGTTGTTTGGAACGATGGTTTGAATATTCTGTTTTTCTGTCTGTCCTCGATGGATGGGAAGAATTTGAAGCACAACCTTCCAGTGGGTGATTCTTCCCACTCTGTTTGCCATAAAGCACAAATTTGTTGGTTGATGTACTTAGTTATTGAGCTGATAGGAAGCCGCCAGTATGTTATTTTAGTTTGTGCAATTGAGGCTTTTTTCGCCAATTTATCAGCTAACTCGTTTCCTGCATGGCCAGCGTGACCGGGTATCCAATTGAAGGAGATTTTTAGTTGTTTTCCTAATTTTGTTGCCAAATTTATGAGTTCTTTAGCTAGGGCTGATTTGTTATTTTCTCTTCTTAGTATATGTAGAGCAGCTCTACTATCGGTAAAGACAAGTAGTTCTTTATAGGTTGTGTGAGAGAGCTGACTGATGTAAGTGAGGGCTTTAAATATACCCCATAATTCTGCTTGAGTAATTGAGCAATGATCTGCAAGCTTGAACGCTGCCTGGTATAAAGTTCTTCCTTCACTGTTCTTGACTACCACACCTGATCCTACACCATTTTCTCCCTTTGACCCATCAGTAAAGGCTATCAATTGTCTTTTTTTCTTATTTTCTGTTAATTCTTTGAAGTCTAAGGAAATTTCATATGGGTGAGTTGCTTTTGGGTCAGTCATAAAATTAAATTCATTTGGTATATTGTCGATATTGTTGTGGACAATGTGTGACTTAAAGTTCATATTTTCTGGTGGTAGTATCCCTTTGTCTTGAAGTGTTGAGATTTCCATTTCAGAACTACCAGAAAAGTTTTTATTCATTAGGAACCACTTCCAAATTCTTCTATTTGCCTCCAAATGAATAGGTGTCAAGTTGGCCATCACAAGAAGCGCGTTTGTTGGAGCTGTGCAGTAAGATTTGCAAATACGGATGGCTGATTTTCTTTGTACAGATAAAAGTTTTCTTTTCAGATGTGTATTATTTAAGGCTTCTCTCCAAATCTGTACACCGTATAGAAGTGCCGGTTCAAAGGCTTGTTTGTATATAATCTTTGTTTTAGTTGAGTCTAGGCCCCATGTGTTTCTAGTAATACTGATCAGTTGATTAGTCTTTTTAATAATTTTGTTATAAACGTGATGAACGTGGTATTGCCAGTTGAGAGCTCTATCAAAGTAAACTCCTAAGTATCTGATTTGAGGTACGTTTTTTATACTATGTCCGTTGATTTTTACGCAAATCGATCTTTTAAGTTGACCTCTTTTGTTTTTCCTTGTATTGACCAGTGCTTCGCACTTATTATAATTGATCGTTAATTTATGTTTGTTGCAGCAGTTTCCTATTTCTGTAAGGGCTTTGTTGGCTATATCAGCGACTCTATCACAGTTTTGGTGAGCAATCATTAATAAAGTGTCGTCGGCGTAGGCTTGTACACAAAGTTCATCTGTGTTGTTAAATTGATCCAAAAGTTCGTCTAGTACTAAATTCCACAGTCCGGGTCCACACCTGGACCCCTGTGGACAGCCCTTTGAGATTTTTATTTCCACATTGGTGTTTGTCGTGTAAAAGCCAGCTGTTCTATTTTGGAGGTAGCTACTCATTAATTTGATCAGATTATTCGGGCATTTTGTATCAATAAGACGATTTATGATGCTGGGCCACCATAGATTATCGAATGCCTTTTTGAAGTCGATACTTATTAGCATCGCATGCTTTCCTTTCTCCCATGCTCTGTGTATAAAATCTTTAACATTGAGAATTGCGTGGATTGTGGATGTACCAGGTTTAAATCCAAATTGGTTAATATTACTTCTGTTGGATACTTTTAAATGCCAATTTATTCTTTTAATTAATAAGCCATCCAAGATTTTCCCTAATACTGGTAATAGACTTATAGGTCTAAAGTCGTCTGGATTGGTAGCGTTATCTTTTTTGGGAATTAATTTTATATTTGCTCTTTTCCAAACATGGGGAAAGTATCCTATTTTAAGGCATAAATTATACAAATACACAAAGGCTATGGGAATTACCTCAAAGGCAGCTTTAATCATCTCTGCCGTGATGTTGTCCAATCCGGGAGATTTATTTTTCGCTAGTGAATTGATAGACATTTGTATCTCTAAAAAGGTGAATGGGTCGTCTTCTTCTTGTGATGATGTATCTTGAATTGAGCTTCTTACATCTTTACAATACGTGTAACTCAAACTTGATCAGAGAGAAATCCCAGGTAAGTCAGATTTATTAGGTCGCACTATCAAGCCATTAACGTACAAATTAAAAAGTGGTGGGCTCCGAATCTCACCCTGCAAAACTCCAATATTAATGTCGAATGAATCAGTCATTTTGGCTAGTATCTTTACTTTTTACAGTATATATCTATTGTAAAACCAAGAAACTATTTATAAATGTCCATTCTTTCCAATGTAGACCACAAAACTTTATGATTAACAGTAACAAAGGCAGACCTGAAGTCCACAAAAACAGCATACAGTTTTCCTCTTTTTTCTGCAATTTTACCTTTACCAATGTATTTAATACAAAAATCTGATCAATTTTCTGCAATTTTGTCAATACACAAGTAATTTATACTACTAGATAGAAAACAAAGTGCAGAATTTAATGGAAAAGTTGTAGTTTTTTTATGCGATAGATAAAATTTAATAATTTCATTATAAAAAGATGGGTCTGAGAGACCCGTGCAACTCAGGTAAGGCAAGCATTTCTAGCAACTCACAAAGGGATTGATATAAAATAGCTTTCAGTATACAAATCTCTTTATTAAGACCAATCACAATGCCTCCACTTGGTCTGCCAACTCCACATTGTCTGCAAGCTTTTATTACTACTGTTTTGAACTTACTATAGAATAACAATTCCACATTGTCATTGTCACACCATGTTTCAATCAAAAAGAAAATTTTGACTGAATTAATTACTTCCAAAATTCTGTATTATCAGATTTATTTTTTAGGCCAACTGTAACTGACAAATTCACTTTCTGTTTCTAAACAGAAAGTGAATTTGTCACCATCAACCATCAGGCAATTGGCTTTCAAAAATGCTTTTTTACTCAGAGATTTAGCTTCCGCAAAAAAAGGCAGCAGTTTTTTATGATCTATATGACAAAATGTAAAAGACTCTAATGCACAAGTAAGACAGCAACTCCTGAATTTTCTTTAAATTTTTAAAAAGTCTTTTATCAGCTTGAGTATAAAGTTCAAACAATACGAGCTGAGTTCCCATTATTCAATAACTATTAATATAGGAAATAGACTCTCCGTTCTATCTTTTAAACAAATCAATAAAGACATTAACCTTATTAATTAATTCTTCGTTGTTCCCACTCAAACCAGAAACAATTATGTTATTTTTGTTCAAGTCATTATATATGGAGTCAATATTAGAGAGGTTGCGATCGAAGTTTTCATCTCTCAAACGTGAACGTTGAATGTCGAGTGCCGCTATCTTGTAAGTGGTGCTTAACGTTCGACGTTCACAAAAATTTCAGCTGCAACCTCTCTGTTATAATTCTGATGAGAAAAATTATCTATACATACTGTTTTAAATGATGAGAGTTTGATAATTTCTCCTTCCAATTGAGTTAAATGTTCATCGTACTGCTTATGTAAATTAGACAGCCAGCCGAATTTTGATGACAATTCTTTCAGTTTCAATAGAATAGTACCGAAGTGAGCCTCTAGAAAACACAAAATCTTCTTTGGTATTTGAGGAAAAGTATCTTGCAATGAAAAATAATTGTCCAAACAAGATGATTTCAATGTGGTTCGCTTGGAGATTGACAACATTTGCTAGCTGAAAAGAAGTTGAAGCTTTACTTCAAGGAGAAGAAGATGGAGTATGTGACATTGGGCCTGGATTAAGTTTGACACCTCCAATAATAAGTAACAAGAACAAAATTAATAAAGAAGATATTACAATAAAAAAAGACATCCTCAATAAATCTATTAATGGCAAACAGATAATTTGTAGATCATAACAGTAGATCATAAAAAAACACGCCAACAGCCAGCACTGTGAGAAGCGCCCCCTGTATTTATCACACAATATTTTGAAAATAAAAAATTTCCTAAAATATTCAATACAAAAATTTTAATTAAACAATTTAAATAATTTATAAAATTTAATAAATAAACCCAAAACCTGAAAGATATTAGAGGGGTTGCGGCTGACGTTTTCATTGCAAAAACGTGTATGTCGGACGTTCGGCGCCACCTTCCTGTAAGCCTATAAATTTGACAATGACGTTTGGAACGTCGGTGGAATCATGCTCGACGTACCAAATGCTATTGTCAAACTTCTAGGTTTACAGGAAGGCGGCACCGAACGTCCAACGTACACGTTTTCACGATGTAAACGTCGGCCGCAACCTCTCTATTGAAAATAGAGATTAAGAAATGTAAGAAATTTACTTTTTAAGTTAAAACAAACCAAAACACAATAAATCTTTACACATTGGAAAATACAAAAATATTTTGATAACCCCAACATGCATTTTTTACATTTTTCATACAATACATAAAGAAGCATGCTTGGGTTATCAAAATATTTATGTATTTTTATACTTCATACAATATGTTAAAAAAAAAGTAAATTAAAGACTATACAGTAGATCCCCCTATAAAACCGTTTCCTATAGTTATGATTCCTATAAAAATTGTGGCATTATCCGTAAACAACGGTAAAAATAACTCCTATAATACGTAAAATGTCATCGGGCAGCCGAACTACTTACCCGCCGTCCGTAGCGCCACGCTACGGAGAGATTTCTATCGTCTGGACAGTATTATATAAATTATATATAAATTAGGTACTGTACATATAATTATATATTAATTATATATAAATTAGGTACTGTATATATAATTATATATTAACTTAATTTATTGTAACTTTATTATAATTAAATATATATTTTTCGCCGTCTAGCGTCACGCTACGGCGAGTTAGGCGACCTATCGTCTGTTTAGTACTGTAATTTTATACATTTCTTGTGAAAGAAACATTTCTTATTTAACGGCCATAAAAATTATTTATATTAATGATGTCTCCAAAGGTCAACGAAGTTTTCGCAGAAAAATAATATCAGAAATCGCGGCCGCAATTTGATGCGCTGTTCCGCGACGAAACCAAGCTTTAGCAACGAGCGTAGTCAAAGGGTACACACTCGGTAAGTAATCCTACAATTTTTTGTTTATAACGTAGTTTATACGGATTATTTTAAAAAAAATATACGTATTTTGGAAATGTTGAGTCGAATTAGTCTAGAATCGATTAATTTTATGAAAGAAAACCTTTCAAACAGCCGTAGTCCGTAAACTATGATTCCTACAAAATTGATTCATAAAGAACGGAACGTATCTACCGTCTTATAGGGGGATCTACTGTATATGGAAAAATGATAAATGACTATAGAAGAATTAAACAGTAAAGACATCAATTCGTTGTGTATTGTTTGAAAATATTTGTTAACGGAAATTTAATTTAAACTTGATAATTGGAAGTAATAAAAACTAAAATCTGAACAAATTCTAATGTTAATATTTTAGGTTATACAGTATGTGTTCTTGTACAGTAAAAAGGCATGAGTTGAGATTAAACTATTACATTAAAGTATCTACTTTAATGTAATAGTTTAGTCTCAACTCATGCCTTTTCATTTAAGATCAACAATATTGATGTTTACATGGAATAACTTTTGTACAGAGATTAAAGATTAATGTGCAATAACAAAACCTAAAAACCAATCAATTTCACATTTTGTTTCAATAATTAAAAATCTTTCATAAAACATTTACAGCACAATATTTTCTAAACAATTATCAATTTTTGTAGAAAAATAACATTAATTTTAAAAATTTTACTTACTTGGTGTAAATGCAAATCTGTGGTTACAAAGTTCACAATATTCTTTTCTACTATATTTTAGCCACTGAAGAAGACTGAAATAATAAATTATTATGAATAAATGATATTGAAGTTAAATACATATATAAAGTTAAAATTGTATCATTAATAAAATTCTGTATTATAATTTATTTCTTAACAAAATTCATTGGTAATAACATACATTGTGACCTAAGTAGGATGAACAAAAAATGCACATTATATACAGTGTCTGATAAGCTCTCAGACTGATTTCTTCTGGAAATTTAAGTTGTGTCACTTATCAGTGAATGGCCATAATAGCTCATGTGAAGCCTCATTTCCAAAATGTAAAAGCTTTCAGGATACCAAATTAGTAGCTGGCAAGTAAGAGAACATGTTCCAGTTTTGCAATGGAACAACAAACACTTACCAAATTTTTTTGTTTCAAGCTTGGCAAAAGTGTAATGCAAGCCTATAAAAGGACAAAAGAGTTGTAAGGAGAAGATACATCATCACATGTATAAAATTTGACTAGTAGTACCAATTTGTGGATAGTCAGCAGTTCTTTCATTACATGTTCAAAACCAGAAAACTGATTTTTGGTTTTTGCTAAAACCACAATATACTGAAAAGCAGTTAATCATTGTTATCAAACACTAGTTTTGTTGCCAGCATTGATCCTTTCTCTTTATATACCTGAATCATCATGCACATTTATGTATTTTAAAAACTTCTAGTTCTATTAAGTCTGAAATGTTACATACACGTCTTACATGCGATCACCCTGCAGATCAATACGTAGGTCAAACACCACAAAATGATGGAAATATAAAGAAGAAAGAGCTATTTTTATCTCGGGACATGTTAAGAATAATGGTGAAAACTTTCTCTTAAAGTGGGAATAATAAGTCTAGTCTCGGTCCATGCACGTGGAGTGTTGTCCTTGCATTGTTCCACTGTTGCTATCAAATTCCCTTATTTTCTTTTCTCATGAATATGAGTCTGCAAAGGAGTACAATGATCTGACTGCACAGTGGTATCCATTCTTTTATTCCATTTGTATTTTTGTCTTTCTTTTTGACTCTGTTCCTTTGGATTTGAGTGACCTGTCTCATGCCTGAGTGACTTTTTCAATCTTTCCAACATCATTCCAATTCTCTTTATCACTACTGGTGATTGATCTCTATTCCAAGTTTCCTTTCAATAAACCTCCTTACACTTTGATTGTTGCTTTGGAATATAACTGACACTTCCTGTTATGTGTGAGAATCCAGAGTTCAAAGTAAACAACATAACATCTTTATAATAAAAATGTTGTTGAGTATCTGTCAACTTTCACACCTGGAAGTATATCTTCCTTTCTGTTCTCAGTGTCGAAAAAGATGCTTTCCTGCGACCTTCTGACCTGCTGTCAAAATTTCATCATTTTAATAAGACAACTAGCAGCCAGATGGGTCAGTCGTACCAGTTTTTCTAAAAGTAAAGGTCATCATCAATTTCTCCATGACACAAGAAGTTGTTGCCAATCCCTCAATACTTAATCATCATCTAGTCCTTGAGTGGATTAATCGTGCGTGCGCTACTGTCGAAACCCTTAGCATTATATCACTGGATACATCAGCTACTAATATTTCATCCCTCTCACCTGTGACTATACCTACAAGTTACAAACTATTTCCACAAGACCTATTTTGCAAAAACTATTTTCAAACTTTCTTAACCAGCAAACACCAGATCTCCAGTTTTATACAAGGTTTTTTACAATTTATCCCCATGCACTATACTCTCTCTCACAACCACCTACAGTATATAGTTATTTTGACCTAGTATAATACATACACACACACAATCTTTTATTTAGGTACATATAAAACGTACATTTCCGGTACCGCATAGGCATAACCGGACTAGTATAATACAGTCGACCCCCTTATAACACTGTTGATTATTCCGTTTTATATGAATTCCATGTTGTACGAGTCACTTAGATTTTACAAATATGCGAGCCATTCACAGCCTGACACATGTATTTGTAAAATCTAAGTGACTCGTACACATGGAATTCATATAAAACGGATTTATCAACAGTGTTATAGGGGGTCGGTTGTATGTATCATGAATCCTTTTTTTTCTCTTTACAAATAAATGTTATTTGTTTGTTTAACTGGAACCCAAGTGAGTCACTTTCAACTTGCTGTCTAATCCAGAATCTGATTGCTCACATATGCATCCACTCGTGTGACCTACTTTCAAAACCAAATCAACTCACCGTCACGTCACAGCTTCAATGTCAAACGAGACATAGTGGTGTTAGTCTCGCGAGGATGAGGCATCAAAAAAATGCCAACCCTCCAGTCACATATGTGTGAGAACCGGGGGTCAAAGGGGTGTCCCCTAATGACCACTTAATCAGCAATGGATCAGTGGTGGTGGAAACAACCACCGTTCATGTGGTTGTTGGATGACAAAAAGTAAAATGGTCTTGTGTTTTGTTGAGTGGGGAGGTCACGAGTAAGTCAATAGGTGTCTCGGTTACTGATGAATAGAAAGGTAGACAGGGTAATGACTATAACATAAATTTTATATAAAGCAAAAGGATTAAATACATTAGCTGAGTACATAGACCAATCTAGGTATACAAACACTATCTGCGCTTCTAACTTTATCATGCGTGTGGTGAGACTTTTGCTCGAGAGAGAGTTTACAAATTTATCTTGAGAGAGAGTTTACAAGTAATCCATTCATTGATCTAGCAAAGTAGTCATGGAGAAACGGTATGATGGGCAATGTCTTTCGAATAGTTTGAGTCTTCGGTCCTTGTATGGCGTGTCTTGGCTATGGTCTGCCTCAGATATGGAGACTGTCGGAACTCAGCACAGTGGTGGCGTATATTTCCTAGATGTTGTTCCTTTAGATGTAGTCCACAACCCTTTTATCGACTTTGCTTGGAAAAAAAAATCAGGTGATCGACTGTTTATCGATGTATCTGCAGGTATGCAGTCAAAGATGAGTCATTGATGACATAAAATTGACGACATATGGAGAGGTCCTGTCCATATATGGTTAGCTTTCTGCAACCTGCAGCCGTCTGCTTCCTTGACACATTAACCTTCACCATTCGTTACCAAGTCCCAGTCAATGTGACACTTGATTATTTTTCAGCCCATTGTTGCTACTAATTGTTGATATTCGATACTTTCTCTTTGGGTTGTTTTCTTTTTGTTCTAAGACTAAAAATTAAGCTTACCCAATCAAGTTTTTGGGGTTTCCTTAAATTCTCAATCTCACATGTGTCTGACATCAGGTGTCATATACGAACTGTTTTGTTGTCCCTGTACCTGTGTATCTCTCGGAAATCTAGTTGTGAACATTTGTTGTTTGTTCTGATGAAATGTTTTGTTTTGATAAAAGAGGCAGTTAGGAGACCTAATTTGCATTTCTATCATTTGGATAAAGTGGATGTGGATAACGTGTCATTCTTTGTTTTAAATCATTCAACTAATCCTGGAGTTTTTAAATTGTTTCTTTCAATTCCTTTATCTCTGTCACTCAATTATCTATTTTTTTGACAATTGTTGGTGGATTTGTTAATTGGTCGATAGCTTCTTTGCTAACAGCAATTTTGATTGCTTTGTCAAAAGTTGTTGGTTCTTGTGACATAACTTTTTGTCTAATTTTGCTATCCAAACCATTTAGAAACTGCACCCAAAGTCTTTCAACCAACTCCTTTTGTTTTACTTGCTTGATTATAGCTGTTCCTGCTGTGTCTATGCCTACTTGCTCTATTTCTATTTCAGAAGCCACTGTCTGTAGATGAACTGCAAATGTTTGAACATCCTTTGTCTTTTCTTAAATATATGCATAAAATCTTTGTAATCACAATGTGTATGGTTCTCTCTCAAACCGCTCTAACATTAATCTTTTGAACTCTTTGTAGTCGCCTATTTCTTTCATTCTCCTATCTTTCCTGGCATAATCTCAAGCAGTTCACACAAGTCTAAAACAAGCTATTTTTAATTTTTGGACTTTTGACCATCCTGAGATATCAACTAAATCCTCCACATTTTCGAAGGAAGTTGTTATTCTAACAACTTTCTTTGGGAAGGTCCCTTGGATCTTCCAAAAAATGGTTCTAAAAGTAATATTATGCTGCCTAATCCTCCTACATTAACTGAGTTTCCAGTTTGCTCCATTGTTACTTTCCTTCTCTTTTTTCTAATTCATTTTTTAATCTTATTTTTAAACTTATCTTTAAAGAAATATATGTTTTCTTTCTGTAATTTTTGGAAAACATCAGTCCTGATGACCAAATGTGAAATCAGGAGATGCGAGATCCTGCTCACTATAATCAGGATAATTAAAATTTTTAAAAAAAGGCAAGAAGATCAGCAAAATCTTTGCTTTAACTATCCCTGACACCAGTTAGGATTATTGTATGCATCCCAACTCGCATTTAAAATGAATTATTTCTAATTAGTCCGATTTTTATCCAAGTGGCAAATGAAAATCTAGGAGGAAGTTTTGATCACAAATTTTGTGCAAGTAATTTCTATTTGGAAGTTTTGAAGACACAAAATAACGCATTATATAACTAATACATTACACACTTGCCTGATGCTTTCCCTACAAACTTCACAAAGCTCCTATGGCACATTTCTTTCGGGGAAACAGTATAAAAATATAACTGAAAAAAGCTTTCATTTTTATTACTTTATTAAAGTAGTTCCATTTTCATGAGAGTTTTGCTAATCAGATAAAAATATCTGCATTCAAGCAGAATTTGATCTGTAATAAATTTCCAAATTTACTAGCAGTATGACAATTTTTAGGAAAGTAAACTACATTTACAGAATAAATCTACTGAAAATATGCAAATTTTGTACCAAATTCTTACAGCATACATCTACAGATAATCTGCAAATTATTCTTGGTAGGAATAGGAATATATTGCAATCTTACCATTCTTGATGAATATACTTGATACTTCCTGTACAAATACAAGGATGATATAGTGGTCTGTCAGGAGCACCTTCCGATCTGCATACTCTGCATATATCTAATAAAATAAATTAATATTTATGAAACAGTAAGTTTTTTTACTTGTCTCTGTGTAGAGTGTCTATCAAAAATAACATTTTATATGTCTTAAAACAGCTAGAAAACAAACAAATTAACACTACATATCATGCACACTATTTTCCAGAAAATAATATGTAATGATCAATGCTTGATGCAGATTCCTGAAAGACACAGAAAAAGTTCCGTTTTCATTTAATTCAAATACATATTTGCTGGAACACAATGTGTACAAAGTGTAGTTTTAATAACATTTTAATATAATATTTTGGTAACCATTTTATAATTCAAAAAACATAATACTCTTATCCAAATAATAGCAGGCTTGAATTGTAACATCTAGATTCAAACTGATTTCAAAATGGCAATAAATTACATATATACAGGTTGACAATAAATTAGAGACAATGATTTTTGACTGTTACTTTTCATTGAGCAGAGCTCTTCATAAATCAAGAAGTGTTTTGTCTGTGATTGAAGTTCAAAGCAACTGCATGACCATTAAACATGATTTTTTGCAAATTTGTACAACTAGGCAAGGCCAATATCGAGGTGAATCTGAAATTTTGCTGATCTCTGAGCTGAGATATTCCAGGTCATATCACACACTACATCTCAATCAAGTTTGACTGCAGTTAATTTACATTGATCTCTACAACTTTTTATTTTCATCTTTATCACAGGCATTTAACATGCATAATGTCATGACAAAATTAACTTTAGAAAACTTCCCTGCTGACTTCACATATGGGTATTTGAAAAGTTTCAATACAGTAATCATCTGTATTTTTTGTGGATTGTCCAGCATGTTGGTCTATCTGGAGAGACCATAAAATCAGAAATTTCCATATGGTAAAAGCCAACATGCTGGATTGCCCTGGGGAATGCCGACATGCCAGTTTAAGTGAGGTTATACATTTTTCTCTAGAGGGTGCACTAAAAAACAAACAAGTTTTTATTCTAAAAGTGTATAACTGTCAGCATTACAACAAAAACCACAATTATATGTTTAATCTTTTCATTTTGACTTTTTCTGATAATGTAAAATACTCATGGAATGCCAAAGAATGCCATTTTTATGTTTATTTTCTTGTATTTAGATTCAAAACCAAACAATACACATTAAATTTCAGAAACTCGCTGTAAATTATTTCAACTTACACAGACATCCCCTTTGTGTAAAATTTGAAGAGAAAGTATTATTTTTAAAGTGAGAATGGATTATGTGTAGCCCACACTGACTAACTACAGATGCTAATACTACTACTACTACTACTACTACTACTACTACTACTAATGTCAGTAAGCCATTCCTTATTTTACTTTCCTGTAAACAAAAATTCTCTTCCTGATTTTTAGTCAGTCAAATTACAATGTTATTATTTTATTGTACTGGAAAGAATGTTTTCTTTAATGTTTAGCAACTAGGTTTGTTAGATCTGATTAATTTTATATTTTAATCACAGTTTAACCAGCACACTGATAACGGAGATGCTGGTCTCCCATTTTTATGTGGCATGTCAATCATTCCACACACATACAGTATTAATAATTAAATATTAAATAATTTTGTCTATTCATCCAGTATATATTCTATAATCTAAATTATATCATAGAAAGATATATGATGAAAAGGCAAATATTTACATTTATTAAATTAAATTTTGGAAGAATTATAAAATGCATTAGTAATGATCTCACTTTTTCAAATCTGTAGTTTTTTTGCTAATGTTGTCTTGAGAACTGTAGCAAAATGTGAAATTTTGTAGCAAAAAATTAATGTAAAAAAATGCTTTCAACATAATAAAAATTGTAGATTTTATTTTGATATCAGCCAGTACAGAATTAAAAATGCTATAACTTATTCATAATCATATTAAGGTCACAATTGAAAAAGTTTGTTTTTCTGGCACCATATAGTAAAGGCAGCTTGGAAATCAATTTCAGTTTGAGGTGGACCATTGATTGATATATTCATCAAATTGCTAACATTTATTACATCTAGTCTATTGCATATTGGGGTTTTAATAAGATTAATTTCACTAAAACCAATATAATAATAATTTCACTTAAAATTATTGTACAGCCATCTCTATCCGCCTTCCACCCACAGATATACAGTTGTCTTTTGTTATATCATGAATTTGATTATATCATGCTTTTTTTAGTCCCTAAATTTTAAATTAAAAGCACTTCAGTCAATAACTTTCAAAATATTAATCGGCATTAAATTTCTTTTTGCAACGAAATACAATATTTTATTCCTATCATTGTCCTTGAAAATACTACTGCAGGTGAAACAATAAATTCGTCAAAATCTAAATAAGCGAAACAGGTGGACAGGTTAATTATAATTTATATTTCCTTTTGATGTTAAGTTGCTTATTGGTTTTAAATACTGTCTCCTCATTTACAAGTTTATGTGAATTCAAAATTTCATGCATAATGTGTAAGAAAAAGTTATCTTTATTTCTGAACATAAAGTTCTAAAATTTTTAAACAGTATTAACTTTATTTTGTTTTGTAGAGAACTTTTACTCTAATTTTATATGGTTTGATGTTCTATTACATATATATAATATTTGGTAAAAGCCCAGAATTTTTAGTACTTGGTTATATCACACTGCCGGATATATCATGCTTTATCTTTGTCTCCCGACAAATGCATTATAAGGAGGTGCTATTGTATTAAAGCATTTTTGAAGTAATTCTGAAATGTACAAAAATAATCCATTGTACAAGAAACTATTGCATTTGTCTAAAGTGTGAAATTTCATGTCACTTTTTTGCAAATTTTCGGACAAAAGTTGTTGATAAATTCACCTACAACTGCCGTAAATGATCGAGCTATATTTTGGATATATGATTATAGATTAGAAATGAATTTGACACTAGAATAAGGCGTTAGGCACCATCTCTTAATTAAATGTTATAATTATTAATTTTAATAATTTATTTATATTAACCTAGAAGAAAAGAATCGGCCCAATGTGGGACTCGAACCCACAACTCCCACTTATCCAAAATATAGCCCTATCATTTACGGCAGTTGTAGGTGTATTTGCTTAAGATACCAGGTTTTCGTTTGATGTGTATATTTATATGTCGACAAATTACAATGCATGTCACAAAAAAATGAAAATACTACTTATAACTCCTACATGCACACTGGGTTATATAATAAAAATTCCACTTAAGCCTGTAACCGATGCGAAACAGTAAAACTCTAAAGTACAAATGTTTTCTGAACACCTTCCATGTTCTTCCTCAGGTATTCTAGCTGGATTTTTTATTCTGGAACACCGTTATGAAATTTTAAAATAAAAAAAATAAAACGAACGATGATAGTTCGATTGCCCAGTGTCCATCGCGCATGCGTTGTACAGTACATGTCATGTTCTCCGCTGTTCAGATTTGCATTAAATCTTCTAATCCGCGTGTATTTTCTTTTTTCATACAATGCAATATTCTTACATTTGACATTACGTGTCCCTGCGCATCATCCAATATTAAATCAATCCTTATAAATCACTATGCAATATGGCCTGCCAAGCCAACAAAAGAGCCATTTCCTCCCGGGAATTAATTCATTCAGATGAAGTGTGCACCTTATATAACTCTCTAGCCTCTAGCCATTTGAGGTGGTCCATCTGTGTCATTTTAACTATTAACACTGCCCCTGCGAAGTCAACAGTAATATCCAGGTCAGAAGCATATACTGAGTGATATGGTGGCTCTATTATATCGTATGTCTGATTTGTGTTCTCTTATTCTTACCCCCATCAAGCGTTCCGTAGATTCTATGTAGATCAAATCCCTATTGAATCTTTCATCCCTAATAGGAATCCGATAGATGCCCGGCAATTTAATCGGGTCAGATGGGTCCTTTTCATTACATAACATGTCAAACATAGTTGGGCCTCTCTTGTAAGCAATGCTGACATTACATCATTGGTTATAGCTGTATATACAGATCTCAAGATAGGGTTGAATGTAAGCGAAATCCTTTCAACATCAATACTGTGGTTGTCACTCAGTGTCGTCATAGAGGTGTTGTGAGACATTATTGCTATTTTGTGGTGTTCTGAGATTCTTGGAATAAGATTGTGGTAGCTATGTATATCGGCAATCTTCTCAATGCATGTTAACTCTTCCCTAAGTGCCTCTTGTGTAGATGAATGAGAATATGCTCTTCTAACCAATGATCTAAAAGCGGCCAATTTGTATTGAAACAGATCACAAGAGTCACTCAGTATGTATGTGGGGCTTGCACATGGTTTACGATAGATGGTAGTGTGGATGTTGGGTCCTTGAATCCTGATATCAACATCTAAGAAATGGACATTAGTGTCGCTGTATTGATCCACTTTGAGTGACACCCCATATGGATTATCATTCATCGCTTCAACAAATCGTGCCAAGCTTGATGTTGTTTTCCATACAATAACATCATCATCTACATATCTTCTGTATATCATGATGTTCTGCAAGAATCTCGGAAGGATCCTAGACTGGAGTTGTCTCACCACTAACTCACACAAGTCTCCAGACACCAGACTGCCCATCAGGACCCCTCTCAATTGTGAATATGTTACCCCATTGAATTGAAACACAGAACTATAACAAATTAGGCGAGCCAATTCCAACACGTTCTAGTGGAGTGCTGTGTCATTTACTCATGCAAATAGGAAGTCTCTAAGAGTGCAAAAACATACTGGTATCTTAATGGAAAGGTACAATGATTTAAAATCCAAAATCATAATGCAGTCCAGGGAGGTGATCAATTTCAACTGATTGATTAATTCAACAGGATTAGAGACGGTAAACAGGTAGCCACTTAAGTGCGGCATAAGTATGTTATGGATCGATTTCTCCAATTTACAAGTAGGCACCTTGGCCTTATCTACAACCAGTCTAAACTGTTGGCCTTCTTTGTGTGTTTTCACAAATGCAAATAACTTAGAAATGTCCAGGTTATCCATTGTAATGCCCTCAGGTCTAGTTTCTTGGGGTTCTTGGCTTTATCCGCCCTTATTATTGTAAACCTATCCATCTGTGGGTACATTTAATGTTTTCCTTAAGCTTGATGAACTCCCTAGAGTCCTTGGTGTTTTTTATTTTGAGGGCAGCTATCCATCTGTAATATTCCTTCTGTATGTCTGTGAGGCCCCATAATACTACTGGTAGCAAGATCCCTAGCATTAGTTATTTTTATCAATATATGGTAAAACATGATAGTTAGACCTATTCAAACTTATAATATATATAGTTATGCAGATCACTTGGAGTGAAACCTATATAGTTATAGATTTATCTAAAATAGTGATACAGTATATATCTGGAAGTGAATCAGATATCTGAAAGATTAGAATTACAATCTGAATGATGTAATTGGTATTAATAACAAATTTTCCAATATGCAGGAGTTGCTTTGTTTGAATTATGTTCAGTGTCATTATTTTATTTTGCACTAGCTTGTCCGTCGCGCATTGATGCGATCTCAGAAGAAAGGAAATTCAAGCAAACTCGTTATGATAAAATTCAATTTACATTTTATCATTTTTATTGAAACTTATTATTATTATTATTCATTTTCATCGGGAAAACATTTCAAAGTGTCGTTTCAATTCTATTTATTTATTGGAGTGTTTGTGGATACACGATATTTTTTTTTTTTCCATCTGGTGCGTACACGAATAAATCAAAAGGTTTTCCGACGCGTGAGCCGGCCACATACAGCTGTCCATGCGAAAAGCACGGATTCTTCAAATTTAGCCCACACACTCGCAGCGATTGTCAGAAGCGCGATATTCCACATTTTTATATATATATTTTTAAATCCTTTATAATTTTAATTATTTAATTGCTCCTTCCTCTCTTCCTTGGCATGTTGTGAAATTTCTGATAGTTGGATAATAAACCGTTTTATTGTAATTTGTCTTTTTAAATTATTAGATGTTATTAAAATTTTGAAAAGGGGATCCCTAGATCGGTAAAATAGGCGAATTTCCTTCTACAACTTCGGTTGTTGTTCGGTATACAGTTAAAGTTTTAACAAAGTTCGAGCAAATACGTAATTAGCAAAAAAAAGTTGAAATAAAGTGATTAAACAAACATTATTACGCATATCGTAAATAACAGTATACAAATGCATATATAATGATATTTTTTGAAGGGGGAAATGGTCTTCACAATTTGAAATCGATCGAACACACTGTGCTCGAATGCTCGTGTAAACGCGCACCATCTATCGTAGGATAAATGTACTATGCCAAAAACCTTCGCGGGAGTGTATTAAAAAACTTTCCGAAGTTTTATGGCAATCGGATAAACGGTGTGGTAATGCATGAAGGACAGACACACACACACACACATATACATTCATTTTTATATATATAGATATTCTAATTTGATTTATTAATTATACTACTACTTATTAAATTTCATATAAAAAAGAAGAATCATCTATTTTTAAATCCAAATTACAATAATAATTAAAGAAACATTACAGAATTATAAATAAAAAAAAAAACAGAAAATATTTGTTCAATATTTATATTTTGGATTATTTTCTCAGTTTTATTCAAAATTTCTTCACAAAAATCAATTTCTATGGTAGACAGTCTAAGACATTAAAATTTACTTTTTTGCTATTTGAAACATATGAATTTGTAAGACTCAGGTCTAACAGATTAATATATTTTCTGCTGTTCTTAGCTTCTCTCTTTTTTTCTACTTTTGTTGATTTTCAATTAACACTTTTTTTGGACCTTTCTTCATCTATATGCTTTTGATCACTTAATTTTCTTGTTTTTATATTTTAAAATCCTTTAATCCTTTTTTTATTTTGATCCCTAAATATTCATTTCATGTTAATTGATAATAATTTTGTAAATAATTTTACACACCTGAACCATTTACAGTGTGATGATGCAAAAAGTCGATAAACAAGCATTTTCGAACCCCTTCTGGGCTCTGCTTCAGGTTCCAATCAGTTTCTAAAAGGACATTTGATATCCGTTAGAAGTAGAAATCCGTTCGATCGTGTCATTTAAAGCTTCAGTTCGAATTGTAGGTTCGAATGGATTCACACAATCCAAGTCGCGCATGTGCGACCAGCTCGCCCGTTAGAGTTTGATGGATGAATTAGAGCGTGTTGTGAATTAACTCCTGCCAGGCCATTGATAACAGCATCTCCTCTTTAAAATTTATGCACTTGTTGGTGGTTGAGGATATAAATATGTGCATAGCCTCTAGCCATTTGAGGTGTTCAATAGGAGGCGAATCGTGGAGGAGAATGGCCTGGGAGAAGTTTGCTACTATATCTGGATCGGTTACATATGTAGCGAGGGCCGTGGAAGTTCTTCCGTGCCGAATATCGGCTAGATGCTCTTGTATTCTGACTCCCAAGGATCGTTTAGTAGAGCCTATATAAATCAGGTTCCTATCGCACCTGTTATCCTTCACAGGGATACTATAGATGCCAGGGCGTCTGATGGGGTTGGGAGGGTCCTTTCCATTACGTAAGAGGTTGAAAATGGTGGAACACCTCCTAAATGCTAGATGAAGCTGATGTTTGGTGGCAAGCTTAAAATCTCTATACGCTAAGCTTCTCCTCTTGTGCACAAAAGCCAGGACGTCCAAGGACTAAAAACTGTAAGAGCAGTAACTCGTCACTTTCGGACAACCGTCCCAAGTCACAACTGGTTGCAGGAGATATTTAGTCTCCAGGCCAGTGTTACCATTTTAGCCTTTTTTAAACCAGATCTGGTCTTTTATTTTTCAATTTTGTTTATAGTTTAAATATTTAGTTTATTCTTTCTTCTGTGTACTTTTTTTCTAGTCTGTTTTCTTAAATATGTTTTTACTGTATTAAAAAACTTCATGTTTCATGACAATCGATGTTACCAACCATCAATTTGTACTATAATTTGCAAACACATTCCAATAATAAATTTGAGTGTAGCATAATTGACAACTGTAACATTATTTTGCCATTTTAGTAATTTTTTTTATTTTGGTACAAAATGCATGAAAAATATTTTCACAATAATTGTTATTGGTAATTATCACTCAAAAAATACTTTAATTAAAGTGAAACGAGCGAGCTTCCTTGTTAACAACTCAAATTGACAAACCACATGAAAATGTCTCGTGAAGTAACAACTTGACCAATTCAAACAAAATTTTGCACTAAAACTAATAAAATGGCATCTCGCGACAAAGAAATTTCAAAGGGTCAAACCTCATTCCCACATTAAATCAATAGGACACTTTTTCATTTTAAAAATGTTAACAAACAAGTGCATGCTATCTGACATTCAAAATACCACAAAGCTCTTTCCAGATTTTTTTTATCATCAATCTTTTTTCCCTATTTTTCTGGAAAATTTGAACCTGCATATCTTAATGTATTATACCTTGCACAAAAATTCTTTTAAAAAAACAATAACAATACTAGCTTGAGTTTCAAATTCTCATTTTAAGTCTAGGAAAAAATTCCAATTGAATTCTATTAACCACTCAGCAGTGAGCAATGACTATAGTTGTCAAATTCTTTTGGGGGTATCACCAAAAACTAGCCTAAAACTATTGCAAAAAAAAATTCACATAAAAATGAATTAGGTAACAATAAAAAAAAGACTTTTCTTTACTAGACATAACTGTTTACAAAATCTTTTTCCAAAACAGTAATGAAAAAAAATGCGTGGAAAAATACTTAAAAAATTTCCCACGTTTATTCTCCACTACTGGGGGTAGAACCATACCCGACTAGTCCACTGTTGAAAGGTTAATTATTTTGTGTTTTTGTTAAACACAGGAATATTTTAAGCTACAATAAAAGTGGCACACATAAATATATACCCCACCGCATTGACCATTTATTACGTACATTAAGGCAAATTTAGAACAAAGGTAAGAATTGACTACTTTGCACATGCAGAGCGAGAAGTCACTAAAGCCTGGACTCCACATTACCTGAAAACAGAAACTCAGAAACAGAACTGAAACATATAGAGTTTTCACTTCAGTTATGTTTTCATTTTAACTTGACACCACTAGAAATGTGTCATCTGTTGATCAGTTCTGTAATTGTCGTAGAGTCAAACATGGACGACACTATGAATTTTGCCATGATTACTCTGCATTTATTAACAATTTCATTGTTAATAATCTTCAATTATTTACATTTTTTGTCATACAGACATTTGTATTTTCTAACTTCTTCAATGAAAAATTCCAAATCTATTTGTTTCCTCATTGTTTTCGCTACACTTTCTGCCATTACGACAATCAAACTACACGTGACTAATGCACGTGACTATTACGCGTCACAAATCCTTGCGTTTTTGTTGGTTGCAGTATGACAGAAGCGCGGGACGAAAACGGAAAAGTTAAATAATTTTTAACTCTGCTTTCAGTCTTGTTTCTGTTCAACTGAACATTACAAAACTGAAGGTTTTGTCAGTTTGGCTTTCAGTTTTACAATTACGTCGCAGATTCCAGTAATGTGGAGTCCAGGCTTAGCATCCCCAATTATCTAACATGTATTTGCAAGCTGTCACTTTGCTTCAGTCAGAAATGAAATCCTCCCAGTTTAAATTATTTTTAAACTATACTTTTTTAAATCCGTGCCATCTTCGATGCTTGTATCTAATTTTACATTTTCAAAAAAGAAGCTGAATTCCATCCATCCTTTACCGAGTAAACTGCTTAGAATTTCAAATCATAAGAAGTACAAATTACTATAATCTATCAATGTCTGACAACATTCATACATACGGACTCAAGGGTGGCAAGTTCAAAGGCGGCAGTTGGTGCAATCATACTACAAAGCAAGAGACTCATAGCCTACTCATCAAAGTCGTTGACAGAATGTCAGTCACGTTATGCACAAATAGAAAAAGAGCTGTGTGCAATATGCAATTCAGTATGGTTGTAATCAATTTCATTAATATATTTATGGTCATAGGATCATTGTGGAAACTGATCATAAATTTTTAGAGACATTATTTAAGAAACAATTGTCTGAAGTGCCAATACGTCTACAGTGTATGATGCTGAATCTGCAACAATATGATCTGAGTGTTACATATAAACCAGGCAAATTCTTGTTCATAGCAGATACTTTAAGTAGGCCTCCAGTAGATCCGCCCAATGCAGAGGATTCTCTAGAGGAGGATCTCTGTATACATGCAAACTTATTGATGACTAATCTTACAGTGTCCCCTGAACATCTAGAAGAGATTAAACTAGTGACCCTGATGAATACAGATCTTCAAATCATTATAAAATATTGTCTTACTGAGTGGCCTACATCAAGAAATAAGTTTGACCATCAATTAAAACCTTACTTTAATATACATCAAGAACTCCATGTCATCGATGGTTTATTGTTTAGAGTTTGTCTACTTGTAATTCCTTTAAATCTTTGTTCCAAAATATTAGACATTATTCATGAAGGTCATTTGGGCATTGAAGTGTTGTGTATTGGCCAAACTTAAATATTGATATAAAAAACAAAGTAGAACAGTATCATGCCTGCATTAAATTTAGAAGAGCAAACAATGCAGAGCCTCTTATTCCACATGAGCATGTCAACCTGCCATGGCAAAAAGTAGCCATAGACTTTTTTATAATAATAATAATAATACTTATTTGCTAGTCAGACTATTTTTCTAAATATTTCAAATTAGTATCAGTCAGTTCCAGTAATGATAAACTGGTCATAACAAATCTGAAAGCAATCTTTTTGCATCATGGAATTCCTGCAGTCATTGTTTCTGATAATGGTCCACCCTTCAATTCAGAAGAATTCAGTTTATTCCTAAAGTGCTGGTACATAACTCATTGAACATCAAATCCACATTATCCCAAGAACAATAGTCTTGTTGAAAGAGCTGTTGGAACTATTAAACATCTTTTTAATAAGTGTCATGAAAATAATTCAGATCCATACATTACAATGCTTCAATATACAAATATGCATTTGCCTTGTGAATATTCTCCAGCACAACTTCTGTTGTCTAGAGCACTGAGAATGAAACTCCCTATCAACAAAACTGTGTTGAGGCCAAGAGTCATAGATATACAACACTACAACAAAATCCATGCAGAAGTGAGTAAAGCAAAAACTTATTATGACCAGAACACTGAAGTCTTGTCACCTCTAAAGGAAGGTGATGAAGTATACTATAAAAAGAGTCCAAAAGAACCATGATCACCTGCATCTGTTGTCAAAGTTGGCCCAATGCCCAGAACATATGTCATTACAACACAGATGGAATTCACTATAGAAAAAACAGACATAATTTAATGAAGACTCCTAGAACAACAGAAGTGCCAACTCAGAAAATAAAAGACAATTAACAACATGCCTACATCTATTCCAAATACTCTTGAGCAGGCAAACAGTCAAGCAGATTTTCGTTTACTGAGAATGATGAAAATCCACAAATTTTGTAAACATATTATATATTGTTAATGTTTGTATTTTTCAAAAAAAAAAGGGGGCATGTTATGATATGTACTACTGGCAACACTAGTGATCACCCCAGCAGTCATCCATTGTCAGTCATAAAGCATACCACATGTGTCTCATCTTGTAAAGGGTATAGTTGTAATAAATAATATAGCAAAATATGACCTACTTGAACCTATAACCGGTTATAGGTTCAAGTAGGTCAATTTTGCTATATACAACCCGGTGTGCACATGCTGTTTTGTAATAAATAATACATTAAGTTTGCTAGTCGTTTTAATAGTGCAACATATAACATAGCACAAACTACCACCGATATACAGTCGACCCCCATAACACTGTTGATTTTTCCGTTTTATATGAATTCCATGTTGTACGAGTCACTTAGATTTTACAAATACGTGTGCCGGGCTGTGAACGGCTCACGTATTTGTAAAATCTAAGTGACTCGTACAACATGGAATTCATATAAAACAAAAAAATCAACAGTGTTATAGGAGGGGTCGACTGTACAAAAAACAAAGCCAGTTGACAAATACCAGTAGTAACTTTCAAAACTTACAAACACAACAGAAAATTGGAAATTTAAAGACTTGGGAAAGTTTACTCTAGATTTATCAGTATCATCACTCTCCAGAGCTTCATGCAGAAAGGTTTTTTTTTCCAAAATTAACTTAATTCACATTATTATATTATTGTCAACTGGGACCTATCGTATTATTAAGACTATTACACTGGTGTACTGGTTATTTGCAAAAAGAGGAGTTTTTAATCAAAAAAACAAAAAATGTTTATTTTTCACCTGTTGTTTTCCCTGTACACACAATACACTTGATATTCGTGTTTCAGACCAATAGGTCCCTCACCAGCAGGTTTACCACAATGATATTCTAAAATAATTTACATAATAATTAAAAATTTATATTACAAATAATCTAAAAACTCGATAACAATGTGTTAAATTAGATTTTTTGTAGCCGATTACATCAAAATATGTATAAAACATATAAAGAAGAATCATTATTTTAACATTGCTTAAATATATATTTCTGTATAAAAATTTTAAAAAAGAGGTTTTAAAATTTGCAAATAACAAAATCATTCACAAATAGACGTAACTTACTCAAGCATCCTTCTTCACTTGAAGGAATAAAATACCCATCACCTATCACTTCCTTCTTTTTATACCCCTTTGCCTATTATTATGTCATTGATTAGTGGATTTCCCATCCTAGGTTGTTGTTGATTTTATTGCTTTGACTTTTTATATATATATGTTCAAATAACTGAAGTTTAAAATTACTACTTTTTTCTTTACTTTAATTGTGTTTAAATCTATTTCACATCCATTACTGCTACAATGTTCCACCACTGCAGAATTTGCATAATTTCCCTTTATTGACCTTATATGTTCTTGTATGTATATTTTTAATTTTCACTTAGTTTCACTTATATAATGTTTCCTTGGATTACAATTGCAATCAAAAGAATAAACAACATTTTCTTCCATTATGTCAGTTTTTTTTTTATCTGACCTGCGATATAAATATTTCTTGAATAAATTTTTTCTGGGTATCGAATTTATTTTTCCACATAAAACTTTAACTCTTTCAAACAGTTTTGGTATATAAATTAAATTTATACAGTTTTTATCCTTATTAAATGTTTTATTTCTGTATTAGTTATCCAACGTAGATTTTTTGTTTTTCTGATTAAAAACTCCTCCTTTTGCAAATAATCAGTACACCAGTGTAATAGACCTAATAATACAATAGGTCCCAGTTGACAATAATATAACAACATAAGATATAAGGACATACGGTAAAGGTAATTAAATTAACTTAATTAAAACGACCATTTGTAACAAACTCTGGACAAACTAACAGTTTATTAGCTTCCAAAGTACCAATAAAGAATGTTTTTCATTAAATTCCCCTTCAAAAAATGCCAAATGCTACAAACACGCATTAAATGCCTTTTGTACAGTGTTGTTTAAGGCAGAGGATAATGCTATTCCGTTACTTCTTTCCCTTCCTCAAAACTATGTCCCATCCCCTGGATTTATTTCCAGTTTTCAGTTTTTCCATAAATAATACCGAACGACACTAATATTTCCGACATTTTAATTTACTCGCGGGTGTCGGTTTTCATTGTTTTTAAAACTGTTTACTCTTCGATTTGTTTTAGTCTTTTCACCCACTTCCGGTTTATTCCGAACAAACAGATGGTGACGTTGCTCGGGGCGTTCTAGTCTTAATTAAAACTTACAGTAAGGCAAACAGTTTTGAAAACGTTGTTTGGGGCCCGACGGAGAAGCCAGCCTCGAAAGGAAGACGAAAGGTCCGAACCCGTAGGAATTTTCGGACGGGTGCGGCCAACGACGGCGAACAAAAAGAAATGGGAGAAGGTGCCGATCGGTCAATTTCTCGGCGGAGACAAATTCCGAGAGCGGGAGGTGGCGGCGAAGATACGAGCCGACGGGTCGACGGAACGGCCGTCCGAATTCCGCCCGGAAGCCCAGAGGCGAAAGGTGGCCGCCCCGACGAAAATTCCTTCGACGGGAAGGAAGAAAAAGAAAAAGAATAATTAAAGAGGACGAGAAAGGACTAGGCGGAAGGAAAATAAGACGGAAACGATCGATTTCGCATTACCTTGTTGCTGCGTATCGTCCATTTTCCTTCCCGGATCCCTCTGCCGGACATTAACGTCGACACCGAAAACTCGCCAAAATATATTCGCTATTTTTTGGCAATTGAACTGATCCAAAACTATAGGCTTAATTATGTTTATTTTCGTTGATTACATACACAACTATATGCATTTCGGGCCGGCATACATTTTACGGCCCCTCATCAGTAACAAAAATTAAGAGCTAAGTATGAATACAAATTAATTAAACATAAAATGATGATAAAACAGAATGTAGTACAGTACAGCGTCGTTTATACGAATCAATTGGAGAGTGGGGTGGTTCGGATAACTTATTTTTCGGATAACGAATCATGTACGAAAAAATACAGTCGACCCCCTATATGACAGTAGATACGTTCCATTCTTTAGGAATCCGATTTCTTACGAGTCCTTCCAATCACAGCCCGACACGTGTCAAGTTTACGGACTACGGCTGTTTAAAAGGTTTTCTTCCATAAAATCAATCGATTCTAGACTAATCCGACTCAACATTTCCAAAATACGTATATATTTTTTGGAAATAATCCGTATAAACTACGCTATAAACAAAATATTGTAGGATTACTTACCGAGTGTGCACCATTCGACATTGCCGTTGCTCAAGCTTGTTTTCGTCGCGGAAGAGCTCACAAACTGCGGCCGCGATTTCTGATGTTATTTTTCTGCGAAAACTTCGCTGAACTTTGGAGACATTAATATAAATAATTTTAATCGCCGTTGAATAAGAAATGTTTCTTTCACAAGAAATGTATAAAATTACAGTACTGTATTAGACTTACGGT
>NW_019384527.1:616696-622267 GCF_000671375.1 Centruroides sculpturatus
CAGCGGCGGCCTTATCCATTGCGAGGCTCTGGGCGGAAGATCTTTGCGAGGCCCTTGTCCTTTGTGCAAAGTATGTGAATTGAAATAGGTATTTCTGATGATTGACGAGAAATGCAAAAGTTATAAATAAATAAATTTAGAGTTTTAAAATATTATATTAGAAGATTTATAAAAGTTAACAAACATAAAGACGACTAATTATTAATGATGATAAACTAAGGTACATAAATGCCTTAAAAGATATACACAGGGATTTAAAAATGATGTTTGCGGCTTTTCCTAAGACTAAAATCTTTAATTAAAGCAGAATAATCTAACGAATGAGCTACGTCATTTTCAATTGAAAGAATAGCAAGGGCCGAAACCCGGTCTTGTGTCATCGAATTCCTCAAATATGTTTTAATAATTTTTAACCTCGAAAAACTCCTTTCTGCAGACGCAACTGTCACAGATGTGGTGGCAATAATTCTCAGGACTACTTCCATTGTGGGGTACACTTCAGTTAAATTTTTTTCTATTATATATTTCAGCACCGAGATAATGTCGTCGTTTCCTTCATAACACGGATAAACATATTCAGTTCTTCATAGAATTCACGTCCATCAATATCAGATGTTTCTGCTACTGTTGGAGATATTTGCAAGTCGCTGCATTGCTTCAAAAGTTCACAATCACTAATTTCCTTTAATCTTTTTATGTTATACATGAAACCAAATATGCTTTCATGATGTTTAAGTGCCTCAAATCTAGGTTGGAAGCTTGCGTGCACATTGTCGACAATGACATAAAAATAGTTTATTTTGAAAATCTCTTCCGCAGACAATTCAAGAGCTTCATCTTTCCGGTCATAATCAAAATTCGTTCTTTTACGTCTCCTTCTCACGACTTTGAACTTTCTATCAATATCATTTTCCTCGGCTATTTCTCTCGCTGTTACCAAGGATGATTGGAAACCATTTTCCCGATAATTATCAAGCCAATGTGTAAATGCCTCTAGGTGTTGTATAGCCGCATCTAGGTGCATTTTTTCGCTCTGCCAGATTTTACTTATAACATTTATCTTTGTAAGAATGTCATACCATACGACGAGAGCAAATTCGTAGGTAGTTATTTCCTTTTCTACAGAATGGCATTCACTAACCAACTGACAATCTGTTGTATTTTCTGTTAAATCCTTCAAAGCATCACATATATCGCTTAGTTGGTATTTAACGGCCTTCACCGATTCTACTCTGCATTCCCATCTACTTTCGGAAAGTGGTTTTAGCGATAAGGATTTTACATGTGCTTTTAAAATAGCCCACCTCTGACTCGAGCCGGCAAACAGAGTGTACAGCCTTTGTAGCAAACCAAAAAAAGATTTTGCTTGAACACAAGAGGATGCTGCATCTCCTAGGATGAGATTCCAGCTGTGACTCCCACAAGGTAAAAAAATAAGCAAGTGGATTAATTTCAAGTATACGTTTCTGGACACCACTTTTTTCTCCACGCATATTGGCTCCATTATCATATCCTTGGCCTCTGCAGTTTTGCAATGATATACCCAACTGTTCTAGCTCTGTGATTATGTAATTAGTCAAACTCTCAGCTGTGGTTTTTTCGACGGCTAAGAAGCCAATAAAATGTTCTTCAATGTCAGCTGTATTTGTATTAAAAAATCTTATAATAATTGACAGTTGCTCAACACGAGAAACGTCACGAGTACAATCAAGAATAATCGAGTAATATTTATTCTTTATTATTTTGTCAACAATTTGAGCCTTCACGTGACTTGCCATTAATTGTATAAGCTCATTTTGAATATTTTTTCCGAGATAGTGGTCATTAGTCGTCTTGTCTGTTACTTGTTTTAGGTGAAGTCGCAACATTGGATCGAATCGGGCTATTAACTTTACTAAATCTATAAAGTTGCCGCTAGTCTCACTTGAATCTGAGTCAGATATTATTTTCTCTCTATGACCTCTGAAGGCCAAATTGTGAGATGCTAAAAAATTTACAATTGCAAGTAGTCTTTCTAAAATATCTCTCCAACGCTGCCTTTCTTGTTCAATTTGATTCTGGGCTAAAGAGTCAATAGTGGTACAGCTTTTTAATCCGTTTTCTAAATTTAACCATTTCAACATACAATCTTTGTGCAGTCGGCTAGATTCATGAGACTTTAAATAATCACCCAAGTGTTTCCAATCACACACTCCTTCACTGGATCCAATTCTTGTATTTTCTAGTCCGAACAGTCGACACGGAAAGCAGTAAACGGCATCCTTCGTTTGTGAATAAATCATCCAGCGCCTGTCAAGTTTTTCACCATTAGCTAATATTTTACTGTAATGATATTCGCTGAATCGTCGTCCGTTATCATTTACGGGAAAAAAATCTTTAACCCGGATTGGACCTTTTAATACAATCTCAGTTCGGTCTACATCAGTAATTGTTAATGGCCACAAACCTGGGTCATTCTGAGGATTCAGATTTTCAATTCCGCCAGTCGTGGATGTAGACATACACTTAGATACGCAGGGCCGGCCATCGGGGAGTGCGGCGGATGCTGTGCACCGGGGCCCCACGATTGAGGGGGTCCTAACATTGTCAAGAATGCACAAGAAAACTCGACAATATTCCTATCGTTGCACAGTGGGACCAAATCCCAAAAAGCTGGCCAAAAGTCGAAAAATAGAGTTTAAGTTCCGGTAATTTCTAGTCGTGGGTTCGGTTGGATAAGAGTCCGAAGGTCGAATTCTAGACTTTAGCACCCCCTATCCCTTATACTTGCTATTGTAGTTTAGTTGAAAGGGGACCCTCAATCGCGCTAGACGCGTCATGCAGTAAGCAAAGATTTCTACGCTATATTCAAGAGGGTGCCAAATCTCTAAAAATCAATCGAATTTAAATTTAAAAAATGGAATTTGCAGCTGTAAGTAAGTAGAATATCATTATGTGACACAAAATTGATAATAATACTTTATGTGATAACAGTAAACGAATGATTTGTACGAAAATGAACGGAAGATTACAACAGAAAATTTTAAACATGTAGAGAAAAGTTCATAAATTCTGTAGAGTTCTGCGACTGGACCGATCGCATGTTGTAGATGGAACTATTATTGAATGAAAAAATTAAAACTAGCTGCAACTAGCTGCAACTGTGTCATTGGTGCCAAAACATAGTTTTCTGAATTTTGTACAAATGACGCGGAATGTTTTGCTCTTTTTCTTGAATTTGTCTGTGTGTTTTGAATATTGTTTGTATGTAGCATATAAGCTTGAAATCAAACTGTGGCAAGCGCATAGTGATAAAGAAAATAAAGAAATATAATTCTGAAAATCGAATATACAGAAGGGTTTCCTTATAGAATTGGGTCTAATAGTCGATCAACCAAAGCCTGGTTTCGGTAGCTCGAATGATGAGAATACCGCTCGAAAATTTTTCGAAAACTCAAGCATTTATGCTGCTATTACAGGGGTTGATGAGGACTCGATTAAGCGTTTCCGTGTCATATTGCAGACAATTTCGTGTGGCCACGAAATCAATTTCATAGAATTTCATGATTGTGCCTTACAGACAGCTCGTCACTTTATGCAGTTATATCTGTGGTTTCGCGTGCCAACTTCGGCACATAAGATATCCGCACAACTTCGGCACATTTATTGATTCATGGTGCAGAAGTGATAAATTCATCGGTATTGCCAATAGGGCAGATGTCCGAAGACGCTCAAGAGTCTACTAATAAATACATTAAAAAGTTTCGAGAAGATTTTGCAAGAAAAGTTCCCGAGTGAAAACAGTGGAAGACACTATTTTACGCCTATTATTAATATCCGATCCGTTTATTTCGAGTTTGTGCGAATTATCTCGAAAAAACTCAAAGTCATTCCTTCCAGAAGCAGTTTTATTGTTAGTTGCGCCATGTATACCAGCAAGTACAGGAAGCTCCAGCGATTTCAAAGTTGAATCATCTGATTGTGAATCAAATTATTCTTTGGATGACGATGCATGAACTTTTAATCAGCTGATTGTGTTTTATCGTATTAAACAATATATGGATTTATTTTGTACTTTTTCTATAAAAGTGGTTCGTGTTAAATCCGCCGTTTTGTTTTTATTTCAAATTTTGACTTCGGATTCGTAATCGGCGATCCCAAAAACCCTCGAATACTGACTTACAACCAAACTGATAACGCTTTTGACTTTTGGCCAGCTTTTTGGTATTTGGCCCCACGATAAAATGTACTTTTCGTCATACTGACAACGCGTTGTCAGTATGACGAAAAGTACATTTTATCGTAAACATTATTATTGTAATCTCTGAATTTCGACAATCTTCAAACTAATTCTCGGCGATGCGAATGTTTAGTTTTTGTTATTTGATTCGGGAAACTCCCGATCTTTACTTTTTTCCACTCCCAAATATCGAAAAATGATTTCATGGGATTGTTGCATAACATAATTGCTAATGTTTGTTTAACTATTAATTCCGGGAGTTGCGGTAACGTTTGATCAACGATCCTTGACTCTATAAGCTTTGTTGCATCTTTCGGATTTCTAGTAGACGTTTTTTACGTCTTTCCACTCTACTCATCTAACATGTCAACGCTTTACTTTATTTTTATCTTCTCGTTTTTCTGTCCATAAGTTATGATGAAGCCTTTAATTTCCTCTTGTCGGCTTTTATTCCAACGAATTTGTATGGCTTCGATCATTTCCTCCGTAAAAAATTGTTTATTGATAACGTGTCACATGGTTGCACTCCACTTACTAATAAGAATCCAAATAGCTACCATTAATACCAATAATAAATTGTATATTTACTACTGTATCGAAAAACTTTTGTGCCTTGTTAAGTTAGCGTGGAAGAAAACACACAGAGGAAAGAAATATTAAAATTCCTGAAATGCATTCTGGGTAAAATAAAAAGTTCTTGATTGGCTAGTAATTACAGCGTCTGTACATCTGATAATTCCTAGAAAATTGAGGTGTTTAGACCGGATATATATTGAAATAAAAGAAACAGAATAGTAGCAATGTGTAAATTACGATTCAATCTTGTGTTTCTGTAGATGTGAAATGTCATTACTAAACAAAAAATAATAAAGTTTTTTCAATAAATTTTAATTTTAAATAAATTACTCTACAAATGCAACATTTTATTTTTTAAAATGCTTACAACAATCCTATAAATGTAATGTAAAAAAGTCAGTTTTTCAATTGAATACTTAAATAAATAAATAAAAAATATCTGATTTGAATGTTCGTGGCAACGTCCGGACATTAAGGCCCTGTACACACTAGGCGTTTTTCAACGCGCGTTTTAAAGAACCAAGAGTTCTATGTAGCCGTACACACTCAAACGCCAAGCGCGCGTTTAACGCGCGTTTATAGAGTTTTGTTAAAACGCGCGTTTTGCGAGCGCTTTACGGGGGCTTTGAGATATATGTGCTGAAATGGAAAACGATCATTTCGATACTGATCTATTTATTGATGATATCTAAAAGACACCAACCATTGTCAAAGGATTTTATAGATATTTTAAAAGAATTAAAAAACTTGAATTTATTTTGTCTTAGTTTTGGATA